>NW_011948421.1:124726-146071 GCF_000503995.2 Ceratosolen solmsi marchali | reverse complement strand
CGCGTGCACACACACACACACACACACACACACACACACAAAACCCCCCTCCCCCAACCCGCCAACCCTCCGGCAGGAGAAGAAGTGGCAGTGAGGCTCAAACTCGAAGCCAAAGAAGAGGTTGCATAATGGAAAGGGGTCGCCGACCTCGGGGAGGTCTCGCAGGTCGCGTTAAACGACGGCGCCGCGGGGCTCGCTTTTCGGAGTACGGACCCTCGACCGGGGGATGCAGGCGAGGCTCTCCGCACGGGGATAGGGGGGAGTGATGGTGGGAAGTGATGTTGGGGGGAGGGGGGGTCCCCCGAGTCACTTAACCCTCTGCCGCGCTTGGAAATCGCCATGGAAACGCGCGGTCGGCTTCGCCGTGCCTCCTATTTGTCCCTTATTTTTTCTTTCTCGCTCGCTTATTCAACGACTGGCTTCTATGCTGGCTTCTGGCCGTGACGTCACTTTTCAAGGCCACCTGCACCACCACCCGAGCATGCCCGACGTTTTCGTTTTCGGCCCAGGGCCACGCATATCCTGACCTTGCCCTGATCCACGTCGCAGCTCCATATCCTTGTACTCGAGACGGTTTGGTCGTCGTGCACTCCAATTTATCAAAATCGCGTCCCTTTATATGCCCGTTTGGACACAACGTTTCTCGCCTCGCGTACTCTTTTCTACTTTTGTACGATCGATTATTCCAAGATCGATGGAACTGGGATGCGGATCGTCGCCCTCGAGCAATGCACTACATATTCCCAATAGCGCTTGCGTGCATCTTTCAAGGATCCATCCAAATCTATTCTTATTGCTGTATTATAGACGTCAAGGAGCGCAGTTCAATAACTCTCGAACATTGAAATAATTTTTAAATTGCAGAAGTCGTTTAGCTCGCGTAGAGCCGCGCAAACAGTACATTTTCTGTATTTGTTACACATATATATGGTGTAAAAAATAAGATGTATATTATAAATTTTTATTTGAATATGGAATGTACATAATTATAACAACATTATTATAAATATAAGTATAATTGACAATGTAGGCGTTACTAATCTGATGGCCACCCGACATTTTCCATAAGCGATTCCATTCGCGATCCGACAGCTTTATCAGCCAATGTATTATCTTCCATAAAAATTAAACAATTTCCGTAATTGAAATTTTAATTTTGTTTCATTGAATGTCGAGAAGAAAAATGGCATTTTAATTTTAAATATCATATCGAGAGAGGATTTATAAGAAAAACTTCATGAGATAAAACAAAAAATTCCCTCGTCATTTTATATGTTATATTATTTTGATTGATTTTTTACAATAGCTAAAATGAAAAAATAATAATTAAATATTATCGTGTATCATATATCCAATTAGTTTGAATATATATTTTGTAAACAATGAATTTAACGCATTGAAAAATATTTCGCAAAACATCACGAATTCTCCCCGTTAAAATCCAAAGCAAAATTAATATTTTGCCATCCATAATGTTCATATTATATCATAATCGCTTTGTCATTGTTCAATTTTAAAAATATGAATTTCTAGAAAATGTATGACTAGCGTTAATCGCGTACGACCATTTGAACATCGATTCTCACATTTCTTTATCCTATACGTGTAAATGAATCTTCTTGTAATTTATAATAGAAAATATCAAACATTTATTGGCTATTGCTATTTATGTAAATAATTTAATTATGAACAAATAATTTACGAGATTAAGCCAACTATTGGCTTTACGATTCGCTCGTTCAATCCTATTTTTTGTTAGTTACAGTTTATACGGCTAATTAAGAAGAATTCCAAATTATACTTAATAACACGTGATATAATCATAATAATAATTATCATAATTATTATAATTTTCAATGTAAAAATTCAGTCACTCGGTAATCAAATATTTAAATCAATTAACTTTTTCAATTAGGGGCACACTGATTTAGATCTAAATGTTTAATATTTTGCTTTCGAATTATCTTAATAATCACTAAATAACATGATAAATATATAATGATTACAAATAAAAAAAAATAATAATAATAATATTATTATAATCAGTATACTATGTAATTATGATGGTAAAATTGATAATATTTATGTAATGACAATATTAGTTTGTATGAGAACGAAGATAAATCATAAATATAAAGGCATTTTCCATCCACTAACAACAACGTTTAAAAAAAAAATTTCTGTGTTGAAATGACCCGGTAACAATGACATTTACTTTATTCCTTTTATTTAATTTCTTTTACGATTTAACTATTATATTTTTTATATCATTATTTTTACGAGAATGATGATTGCAATCGTAATGCATGCATAACGTCATGAAAATTATCAAATATTTAACTTGAAAAGGAAAATCTGTAAAACTCGTATGTTAGAAAATATTTTGTAATAATTGATTTACGATTCACGATATTATTCGCTGTACGCATACGTAGGCAAAAGGCCTCAATAAATACTTAAATACAATTTCATTATCTTTACTTAAGGACATTCACTATTAATCGCACGATAAAGTTGAACAGAGAAGAATGTCGAATACAAGTGGAACACCGCGGCCACCCTAATGTCAATAATAATTCCTTCAACCTTTCACTTTCTTCAGCTTTTTACACTATTTTCCTACAACTTGACGTTTAATGACAAATCACTTAATACATAAGACTTATTACAATGCACAAACGTTCCGATGATTATTTTAATACTCATTTCTCAAACTTGTAATCACTTAGTAAATTATCGTTCGAATTTATTCCACGCCTATTATTAATAAATATAATAATTATGGTAATTATTTTTACGAATTTTATAAACGTTACTCATTGACTGATAAATCTTAAACAATAATAATGCCGGGATACGATAATTTAATTTAATTGTTCGATTACACTTTATAGGGTTCGGCATTTTATTCAAACTAACACTATTAAATGTTAAAATTGAATATGAGTAATGTGTACTTCTCGCTTACTTTTTATAATATTATTATTATTCTACGTTAATGGTTTATAAAAAAAAAAAAAATAAAAGAAAAGCTTGGATTAAAAAATGTATGGCATTTATTATTAAATTATTATTACATAATCATATAATATTGTTGTTATGATGCAAAAGCTCTTTTTTCTTTTATTCTAAAACAATTTAGCGACTTATGTTTACTAATTGTTATTTTATAGATTTAAGATTCTCATCTTACTTTTGTTGTCCTATTTTATTATATTTATTTTTCATATGTTTATTTATTTATTATATTATATTTTTAGTTTATTCGTATAATTTTTCGTTTATTTATACTAATATCTTATATTGTTATTAATATCAAAATAATAGTATTTTATTTAATACTTTTTTTTCATTATTATGGTTTATTAGTTTAATTTTGTTTATCTCATTATGACTTTTGCTTTATTTTCTAATTATCGTAATTAAATTACCGACTATCGCTCTAATTGAGGATTTCAATAATATCATTTTTTTTTTTTTTTTTTTTTTTTTTTTTTTTTTTATTAATTCAAAGATTTTTGCATGAAATGCGCTCCTCATGATAATTGTAGGCCGAAAATAAGTATTCATAATAACTTTGTAGTGACTATTAAAAATAATGAAATTTATATAAAAGTAAATTCTAAAAGGTTCAATCTTTTAGAGTCCGATGTATCGTTTATTATATTAATTATATAATACTACTAATTTAAACGAAAATTGGCTCGAACCATTTGGATTGTTAGCCTATGAAAATAATACTCTACCATAATACTCTGCAGAGATTAATTTCAATTACCAAATAATGAAATTATATTAATTTGGTAAATTTTTGCATCATTCGTATATGAATTGATGTGATGAAAATGTATTATAATTTCAATAATTTGTTCCAATGCAAAATTCAATATAACAATCTCAATCTATAATTGCCTGACATTTAAATAGAATTTTTATAATTACAATTATAACTACGAATATATCAGTTTACCTCTCGTAATAAAAACTTTTCAAAAACCATCATCCTTTAAGTTTTCAATTTAAGCAAATTATAAAAGTGTTTAAACATCTACGGTAAACTTTCAAGTAACTTAAACTTACCTATGTATGTTCATTATATATTTGCTTATTTTTTATCGATTTTTTTTTTCCAACTTGAATTTGAACGTCAGATTTTCTTTTGACAATGATCCGATGTTTCCTGCATAAAACTGGCATAAAACTGGCAAAATACAAAAACGAATGAATAAATGTTGTTGCTGATCTAATTAAATATGAATTGTACGTACGTGTGTATATTATGACATATCCAACGATTCGATTGTCATGTAGATTTTCATATTTTACAACAATATCAAAATTATTTTAAATGTCAGCATTTTGTGAATTCTAATCCTCTTAAGTTTATTTATTGTTCTTCGTGTAAAACTATTTCTGAAATGTATAGCATATAAATCTGCGTATGCTATTACGTGGAGTTGTCGCAAGCTCTCTTCGAAGTATTAATCATTAATGCTTATAAATATTAAAATTTATATCCAACTACAATAATACAAACACCTGAAAATTCACAATACAAACATCTGAAAACTACAATTATTAATATAAACATCAAAATTTGCGCTAAATAATTGAACTTTTGAAATGAAAGAATTTTACATAAATTTTCATTAGCGTTTGCACATTGTGCTGTTGATTATGTAAGAGTGTATTCGAGTCTCCTTTCACTCGAACTCCTTTCATCGCAGCTGTTTTCTTGAGCGAACGTTGATCCGACGTCGAGTGCGCAATTACATGCGCCAAACCTTCTTTTAACTGCCGCGTGTCTAGGGTCGAGCGAGCTTTTGTCTAATTTTTTCACATCTTTTTGGAAGAAAAAAAATTTTTCTGCCAAAAAAAAAAAACAAAACAATGTTGCCATTGTTGTCGCATATTATAAAGTGGATCGAAAGCTCTCCAATCGTGAAAAACGTTGCAACATTGCTTTGTAGTCTGGAATTTTCATATACTTGTAGTAAAAGTTATACAGCTGCCGAACAACGATGCGGATAAATAATTAATTCATAAACAATGAGTGTTGCAAAATTGCTCGAGATATATGCAGTGTGCTTCTTGAAAAATATAAAATTGCAAAGTCGCCTAAAAATTCACTTTCCCCGCTGTAAGCTATAAAATGTTAAAATATCATTATATGTCGAAAAGAAAAACAATACAAATAACAATTATTATATTGCATAAACATTCCTAATAAATTTTTTTCTTACAAAGTGTTCGTTTTTATCGGAATTTCGGCTATCATTTAATCACTTAATTCTCCTACAACCGATCCTCATAATCATAATAATTTAACCAACAATATCATGAGCAGTCAATACGTGTATTCTTTATGCCGTGCGCCGTTATTTTTGGTAATATTATTAGAAAAACAATAACTCGCGATTAAATAATTCATCTTCGCTCATCCATCAATCCGTTTTGTTTTCCTTTATACGACAAAGATGATGTTAAATTTTTATTATATTGAATTATCCCAACCTCCCTCTAGTCGCCCCACGCGTACGCTTCAAACACCATAAGACATAAGAGAAATGTTTTTTCAAGGGTCTGGGGCTCGGCGAATGTCCCGATCGCTGCTGCAACGTCC
The DNA here is from genome assembly GCF_000503995.2 of Ceratosolen solmsi marchali. Classification (NCBI taxonomy): domain Eukaryota; kingdom Metazoa; phylum Arthropoda; class Insecta; order Hymenoptera; family Agaonidae; genus Ceratosolen; species Ceratosolen solmsi. The sequence continues at coordinate 140,448 of NW_011948421.1, read as the reverse complement.
AAGGAGAATAATGAGGAGTTTCAACCGGTGACGCAATGCCTTAAGCGATAATGCTGTTAGCAAGTGGCGCATCCATACCGACGATCACCGGCGCCATCGAGGAGGAATACGCTAATAGCGAAGGAAATAGCGGCCACTGCGATGGCTACATTACCGATCACACCGACCTCACCTCGGATATCGACGAGTCCGAGTATCGCCGTGAGCTCCTCAACGACGTAAGTCTTTCGTGCACCTACACCACCTACTACCATAAGCGTAATTTTTAATTACGTTAATCCAGTCCAGTCGCCTTGTCCCATACGACGGACAGTTAATTCCCATACGCGGGTAGACGCGCTGCGCACGCGCAACTTGTTGAAATCAATTAATTATAAACCCGAGCGACTTCCAAGTCCCGACCAATTCCGGATGCAACTAAAGAAGAAGCCACTCCACCCCAGCCATTCAATGCCATACGAGCTTAATTAAACGTCCTCGCGAACAACGACAAAAAATCTTAATTATGAGAATAATTTTCAAAGAGCATGGCACGTCAATTGATTAATAACCGCATTACGATCATACGGGATGCTTGGAAATTTTCAATTTACGCAGTTGAGCTTTCAAGAAGAGAAACGATTCGACCTATTCGTCATATTACATACAATTTGGCTAAATGTTAACAGGGCTACGGTTACTTTTTATGATTTATCGTTCATAAATGCATGGAATTAGATGATTCAATTATTTTGGTTAAATATACTTTTATTTACGTTTTCAGAAATGGCGGCTACTGTTCGACAAGGTACGACTTTATTATCTCAAACACGTATTTGCGATTATCAACATATGACAGGGTAATTTTTCCAATTTATATAAGCATTCAATTAGAAAATATGAAGAAGAAATAATGAGATTCTTTATGTGCTGATGTTAATTAACTTTGATTTACAAAATTACATCAAAATTAAAGATGAATCGCTTATTGTAGCGATTAAAAAGTAAACAAGACAAAAAAAAAGACGCAAAATTAGGTTTTATATAGCGTGCAAATATTATTTTTCAATATTAACGGTCTTGAATACTTCTTAGTGGAACACCAAACCTAAGTGATAAAACAATTTGTTAATTCGCTAATAAAAATGCAATAAATAAAATAATTGTTTAATTCTTCATTTAATACTGGTATAGGATGTCAATTGTGTGAGCATTGGGAAATTGTATGATAATTAATATGAAAGCTCGTAACGCCAAGTTGATAAAATGACTACAGTAAACTATTAAACAATTTAATCGAGCACTGCAAAAGTTTTTCATTAAAACGTCCCATCGATTACAGTATGATCCCGAGGGGTTTGGAGAGATTCCAATCGAGGATTTCCTAATAGCACTGAAGAGTCCCGACTGGTTAAACGAGATCCCGATTAATAAAAGAGACATTCTTCTTCTTAGAGTGAAGGAATCACGTGCCGAGGCTGTAACATTTCAGGACTTCGTAAATGTGGTAATTAAAGATCCTCTTTTCAATCGCAATCAATATATTATTTGTCATACGTCACGAATGGCGAAATTCATGCTGACAAGAACTACCGCAATACAATCAGAATGAAATAAATAATAATTTTATAGAAAGAATTATTAGAACCTTTGATTATGCAACTTTTAATTTCAAACCATATTTTTTTTTTTTTTTTTTTTTTTTTTTTTTTTTTTAAACAATTAAATGTATTTCTCTTTACTCCTTGTCACTTCAGAATTCCAATTCCAATGGACCTGATTATCTTAATTGATGTTTGCTCGAATTAAAGGGTGTACATCAACATTGATTATCAATTTTTATAATAAAGATAATGCAATATTTATAATGAATGCAAAACTTTGTTATATATTAAAGTTTTGATTGACATGTAAACTTCCAAAACAATAATGTGATTCGGTATTAATGCATCGTTGAACGCCTGTGCTTTATGCAACCACTTATACGCCTGTGCGTGAAATACTTAGAAACTTTGTAAACAAAAGAAGAGCCAATAAAGGAAGAAGCTTAGGTTTATGTGTAAATATCGCTCGATGGCAATTAATAATTAATCAATAATCATCTATTTTTTTTTTTCATTTAAGCACAATGATACGATGAGTTTACACATATAAAAAATATTGATTTATTATCGGCGATATAATACGTTCGTGATGGTATGTTTTCTTGCGCTAACCAACTAATTGCTAAGATAAAATAGATAAAATAGTAGCTGAAACATGCAAGACTGTTGTTGCGTTTAGAAAAGGATAAGCTAAAATGAATTTCGTCCCCTTATAATATGCCCCTAGGTTAGAGTAATATTTATTTAGTCAATGAATCACCGAATAACCGCAGGACCAAGCTTACTTACGTTCTCTTTGGGATGGCTGAGGTCTAGAGCGGAGATTTTATATCAATAACCATGACTATTATTCTCCTTACTTCAAGATTAACGAAAATTGATTCGCGAGGGGAATCGAATGATGAAAAGTCGAAAGAAAAATGTCCTTATAACGGTGTAAAATTCTTTTACGCGCTGTCGTCTACAATTGTAGGAGGGTAAATAATATTCGATCTCATTCGTTTAAAATTGATGAAAGTGTAAATGACTATTCTATACATTAACACGAATAATTGAAAATTTCACCTATTATTAATTTTATTTACCAATTTTTCAAAAATATTGATTTTTATTTGCGTTAAATTATAACTTTACTCGCTTTCAAACGACCTTATAACTTACCATTTTCTCATGCAGATTATTCAAATACCGCGGGGCGGCACTTTTCTTATGCCCAAATCGATTAATAAAGTTAAATGAACGATATTTTTATTATTACTATACATGCAACTACATTTTATCATAATATTTGCTGGGGTGGGTGGGTGGGGGGGGGGGACAAAAAAAACATGAACTTCCGCGTTTCTTTAACTAAATAAAGTATTCATTTAGAAAATTTAGAAAATAGAATAATGCTCATACTCTTTATCATAAATTATCGTAAAAATTAAATTAATTAAACGGTTCGTTATAATAACATTTCATTTAAAAAAATATGATCAAGAATGATCGAATCTCAACAGTATGCATAAATAAAATGATATTCCATTTTTATAAGCAAAATAAAGTTGAAACAATTTCTTTCTTGAATAAGAAATTACTTTGTTTGTTATATGTTACAGTAGATTTTGATTTTATTGGATTATCATATAGAACAATATTTTAGTGCAAAATCTTGTAGATCCAATCAAGACTTTAATTTTTTAACTATATTTTAGGTTAATTAAAATTTTGATATCTATAACTTTACGAAATTAACGTCCATGCATATTCATATAAAACTATAATAATTACAACTATAATTTACTGACGTTAATATACGTTAGTAAAAATAAAGTTTAAAAATCCATGTTCGATCAATACACATGAATTTCTTTAGATAATTAAAAATTAACAACTAAGATATTGTAGATAGCATGAAAATAATATAAGAATTAGTCAATTTCAACAAATTTGAAATTCAAGTAATATATTTGAATTTTCGATTTTTAAATTTCACTATATTTTGTTAATTCCAAAGCTTTTACGTTATAATACAAGTTGATAACATTTCAAATTTTCTTAACATTATAAATTCATTTTAATCTCTCCTATAATCGTTTTCATTTTTATTTTTCAATTCTAAAATTAATTCTCCAAGATCGATAAGATTTCATTTCTTTAAATCTTTTCTATAACGTTACGCACGTTTTTGCCTAACAAACGAAAAAGCTGATTGTTTTTTTTTTGTTTTTTTTGTTGTTTTTTTTTGTTGTTTTGTTTTTTTTTTTGTTTTTTTTTTGTTTTTTTTTTTGTTTCCGTACCGAACTCGATACTGTACTCGATAATTACGTTTATCATCGTTTGCTTAGATATTTATGTACTTGCAAATAAATTTCTTTAACACTTGCTGCTCCGATATAATAGAGTTAGATTATAATGACGTTAGAATTATTGGTAAAGTGTAAGATATTGTTAATAAATAGATTATCATGCTACTGCATAAGTAATTACATTGAATTCGAATTGTTTTATATTATATCCTCTAATGATATTTTTGTAATTAAAATTTATTTATTTAATGACTTAATTGTTCTTTTATCAGATGATTTTTATTTATTAACGATCAAGCGCTCGTTGGTTACTAATTTATTTCTCCTCTCGGCAAAGCTCTCGAGGCAATTAATTTTATACACACAAGTGACATTAATCATTATAGAAACATGAGATGCCTAAAATACGCTAGCGACTCGTTTCATCCAGCCACTCTCATTTAAATGTATTACAATGCATTATTATAATTAATTCAATTACATTTATACGCGTCCCTCTCGTAAAATAACATCGTCGTTATTATTTTTATACTTATGCAAATTGATAAAAAAAAAAATAAAAAAAAAAATAAAAAAAAAAAAAAAAAAGGAAGAAAATTGTTCGTTTTTCTATCAATTGTATGTTACGCTGGGGATTAAAGGCGTAGGTCAATACATAATCTATTTGTTATCCATTAGTCTTTATATTCAAATTTCCTCTTTATTTTTATGGCGATGGTGAAGTGTTCATAAAGCTACGATCATTCGGTACTATTAGATATAGTAATTCTACCTTCGATAGACGCACGTTAATTGGAAAAATATATTTCGTAAATACGAATTATTAATACGAATATCAACTCAATGAGCACGAGCTTCGAGGAAAAGCTGTCAGAAAAAAGAAAATAACAATAATAGGATGAAGCAGAAAAGAAGAAGGATGAAGAAGAAGAAGAGGAGAGAGAGAGAGAGAGAGAGAGAGAGAGAGAGAGAGAAACAGACTCTACCCCGAGAAACAAGTATTTTACATTTAACTTTAATACCTCTTATCGTCGCAAATAAACGAAATCAATATTAATGGAAATAAAGGCAATAGGTTGGCAATTTTCCATTTTCTCGTGTAAATGAAAGTAAGACTTTTACGTAAGCGCTTGAGCCTACGCGCAGTTCCAAATTTAATTAGAGCTCAATTTACCATTGTCAATGACTAGACGCAGTTGGCAAAATAATAAAGCATCTGAGAGGACTCGGAAGACCAGCCGAGGACGAATATTGGATTCGAGTGAGAAAGATGCGAGTGGAATAAAGTAGAGTAGCGTGGGATAATGGCAGATGATTACATTGGTTATTTTCGACAGGCCGATCGATATATCGAATAAGTGTAAGTACAGTGAGGGACTGGAGTTTAGAATGTAGAGAGAGAAACGAGTGTAATTGAGCGGAATAGACTTCGTTACATCATTATCATTATACTTGGCTCTTATCGCGCGAGTCCACGTATTCGATAACGAGCGCTTGATTTATTAATTGTCCCGGACATAATGCATTGTGCATTAAAAGCGCAGAGGCTCTCCGCGCCTTGCGAAGCTGCACTCAAAGTGCCCCAGTGGCCCTAAGAAATAATTCCGGAGTACCTCCGGAGGCTTTGACGTCAAAGGGCGCCCGGGCCTCGACTGCAAGCAAGTTTCGGGACAGCAGTCGGTTGGGCCTCCTGGTTTCCCCAATGTCATTCCACCAATGTCGAGCAACCGTAATCCAGCTTTCGTAGACGAGATGACGAGATTCTAATAAATTTAGCCTAATTTTGTTCGTCGATCGTGATTTGTTACAATGCGAGTTGTTTGAATGGATGCCCGTATAGTGATATAGTGAGGGGGGGCGGCGGGGGTGGTGGGGGGGGGGGAGGGGGGGGGGGGGGGGGGGGGGGGGGGGGGTCTGGTGTTTGGAAAGGACGTTCCGACTGTATGTGGTTCGTAGGGAGTAATGTTTTTCCATGGCTGGATCGATTTTATCGGTTCGCTGCTGCAATTGCAATTGGCTATTGTATTATTGCTAGTACGAGCATTGGATAGGTTAAATCTCAATTTGATGACGATGGTTGATTTATGCTTGGTGCGACAGCTCCGAGCGAAATGGAAAATAATGCATTGCGAGTAAGGGATGCTGGGTAGCTTTTTAAATTTGCATTCCTTCCTCAACGATATAAGCATGAATTTAAACTGGCGAATAATGTTAAGCGCAATAACGTGGTCTTATCGTCGATAATTATTCGTCGATTAGCAAAATGAGAGGCCAAAAATCATTTATACGGCCAAACCTATAAAAAAAAAAGCTTGAAATTATCGCTCGGCTGACTGACGTTGTGAAATTCACAATAATTACATCCACTTTTATCGTCGTGTTATTTTTTGTTTCCCTCAGCTAATAAGAGCTTTTTTTTCTTTCTGTTTCTTTCCAACGGCGTTTTCGAATATTCCACTCTATTTCAATTGTATGTGCTTTAACTTTTTCGATGACGATTTTTAATTTAAATGTCTCTTAATTTGTCAACTCGTGTCTGCAAACACTGTGAGAATATTTCGGATGACTAACCTCAGGCTTTTATCATGTTACACATTCGTAGCGTTACTTACGTTTATAATCTTTACTTACGTGTTTCCTCAAACGCATAATTATACTTTTAATCGTATATCATGTTATATTAAATCGTTAAGAAATTGTTTATCCATCTATAAGCAACTTAAGATCACTTAGAAATTTCATCTGTAATTGTTATTACTGTTTCAAAGCCTTCCAAACCTAAGTCTAGTTCTTAATGAATTTATTTGGATTTTTCGCTCCGTGAAGGGTAAATGAATTGTCGACAAAGTAATCAGATTTCGAGCTTCTCGTAAGATGCAAAATTTTCAGCCAAATATTTTCGCCTACGGAAAACTTTTTTTTTTTTATCCTTAAATTTACATTGAAAAAACGCGTGATTTTTATTCACAATCAAAGCGTTGGAACACAGGATATTTGCATGTGTAATATTTAGCCGTAGTAAGTAAATATGCCGATCCTTCAGTCCTTCGGATAAAACGAACGGCCAATATTCCAACAGAGCGTATAATATTTTATTTCGATACTCTTGGAGTATTTAAAAGTTGTCCAATTAGTACTAAAGACCTATTTCAACCGAGTTCAAACGATTTGTATGTAGATTAATACGGAACGACCTTGGTTTGAACAGGGCACATTTATTCGCCAATTCGGTACAAATCGCCATCTTTCATCGCCCAAATATCCAGCAAATCGATAAAGATTCTTACACCCAACTCAAAAATTTCATCGTAACTCTATATTTTCTTAATTTCTCGTTCACATCATGAACGATTTCGTGATTACGGACACTGATTTCAATTTATCTATAAGCATATGGCTCACCTTGTCAATTTATTGCTTAGAACTTTGTGTGTAAGAACATATTGATGCGTGAGCAACTGCGATGTATTGGCAATGACATTGACGCTTTAAATGTATAATTAATGTTGGATATTTTATTTTTATAGAAAACACCTCGATACTTTTGCCTTTAGGAAAATAAACGAATAGTCGATATTCCAGCAGATCGTACAATGATATTTGGAAAAACAAAATTGTAAATTTCCAATTTCCCTTTGAATTTGTATTTTCATGGCATTCGCAATTTATGGAAATTCTACAATTAATAAGAAAAAAAAAAAATAATAATAAAAAAATAATAAAAAAATACATTACGATTATTAAATAAATTTTAATAAAGCATCGTTGCAACTATTATTAAATATATTTAAGACGTTCATTATTGTCACTATTGTTCTTGTTTTCTTGTCACTAATATTATTATCGATAATATTCAGATAAAACATTATCGCTGACAAATGCTGATAAACTTAGATGTAATAATTTAGATTGAAAGTCAACTGTTTAAAACCTAATTTATCAAATTAATTTATTAAATTAATTTATTAAACACCAGTTAATAAGACGAATAACGATGATATGAAGAAGTCACCGATTGTTCAGCGTCAATTACATCATGTGCCATTATCACACGAAAATAACAAGCGATTGAGTTTATTGTGATGGTCATGCGAGCCCAATGAACATTTCAATATTCCATTAAAGGCTGTGGGAAAAAAGTTGAAGAATCGATTAGCAATAAAAAGCTGTAAGAATGCTACAAATGTACTTTGATTGTCCGCTTTATTATTTTCCCATCTTACTTACGGCATTGTGTCCCTACTCGTTACACAAAAACATGTCTTGCAGCTAGGAATTTGCCGGACAATGTCCGTCAACCACGTTGAAAAACTGACAGATAAATATCTACGGAAAACTAAATTACCGATCTCGAATCTGTTCCCTCAGCAGATCTAGAAAAGAATGGAGAAATACAACGGCCCAAGCTCTTTGTTTGTCATTATGTTTGCGCATAAGCCTTGGAAAAGTCCTCGTCCCTCTCATTTCTCTCATTTTCCGCTCTTTTCCCGCTTTTCTCGTCACACCAAGACGAACAGATTTGACGTTGAGTGGCAGAAAATTATCCAGCTTTTTGTTACTCCAACATGAAAATCGATTCGCGTCGATGTACTAAAGTTTGTGGCTCGTTGACATTAACAAAACTGCAAGATCCGTCAATCCATCAATGCAAGGAACGATAGTTTTCTTTTCTTGTCTTTTCTTCTCTAGTCTTTTTTTTTTTTGTTTTGTTTTTTGTTTTGTTTTTTGTTTTGTTTTTTGTTTTGTTTTTTGTTTCGTTTTTTGTTTTGTTCGTTAATCGTATAAATTTTATAATTTGATCTCTGCTACAAGTCGCATTGCCCTCTTGAACGCTAAACGCTCGGCCGTAATGTCTTAAAAGATTCGAATCGAGTGGAAAATTGGATCAAAAGTTTTGCAAATAACTAAAAGGACTAGAGTATTCGTTAATGCAGTAATCTTATATTAGAAAATCGATTCTGGCAGCCATTCGGGCACTCGTCTTTTTTTTTTTCATTTTTTTTATTTTATAATGTAGGAAGGTTATTGTGAATTATTTATACGATGTTTCATAATATGACAGGCGAGTCGAAGCGTAGGAGAGAAGCGTCGGGAATGGGCAAAAATCGTTTAGTAGGGTAAAACGGAGAATTTTCCAATGATATAATTGACTAAATTTCACACCGCTAAATAATTTTGCGATCCAATCGCAAAAATATAATAATAGCAAGGTAAATTTGTATCTTTCCATGAGAATGTAAAGGCAGTCGCCGATTGTACGTAGTAGTAGTATTGATATTATTTATAAGTGAAGCTCTTGTAGCTCTAACTCGTATCATGAAGAAAGATCGTAGAAATAAATCAATTGTCGAATCGAGCACGAAAATACTTATTTAATGGCGTTACCGAGGACGGAGTGAGCAAGCGAGACAGGCCGAGAGAGAGAGAGAGAGAGAGAGAGAGAGAGAGAGAGCGATAGACGAGCGTTATATCGTACGTCGTGTGTATACATGTTATTGGTGACGCCTCCTCTTATCTACTCATGGCACGCGACTCTGGCGTCCCGACGTCTGTTTCTGGTTCTGGCCGTTGATAGAGTTCCTCCCTCGGTTGTCTCGATCTTTACGTCGATTAAGCGATAGGATTACCGTCGGGAATAAAATCCCTTCTGCTTCTCCCTGACAATGGAATTTAGTCGGTTTTGGCTTATCGATCGGTTGCGAGGGACGATTGGCTCGGGTGTCCAACAACACGTTTCACGACTAAAATTCATGGATCGGTACTTATGACATTAATCATCGTTCGATGCTGGCTATTCCTGGATTTGGGAATTGCCAATTCCTTATTGTATTACACTATGGTTGAACGTAATTCGACTCGTGCCTTCCGTTCGTCGAGTTGGCCTGGCGTCGAATGTCCATAGAGAGAAAGAGTTTTGGGCAAAACACCTCGGTTCTACGCGACAAAATATACAATCTTTATTCGTAAATAAATATCTTATTTATAAATAATGCGACAACAATCATTGAGAATATATAATAATTGCAAAGTTGTTGATGAATTTGATTTTAATAATCGACAGTCTTGGTGGCTCAATATAAGAATATTGAGAATTAAAAAAAAATACTTTAATAATATTAGAAATTAATGTGCTTGTTTACGTGCGCTTGATGTAGAATTACGATAAATTTATTCTTATTTTATTCTTCTCATTCTGGAATAGCATAATGTAGAAAGATATTTTTTTTTTTATTTTTTTCGTATTTGTAGTCGATTGCTAAAATTACGTTCTCCATTATTTTTATCATATGATATTCTAAATTAAACATCAATCATCCATGTCTTTTACTGGGAAAATATCGTTTTCCGACAGGCCAACCGAACCAAATATACAATTCCTTTTAATTTATCCAATCTATTCGGTAAAACTATCGTTTCACAATATAGCAGCAGTGCGACAAAAATAAAAATAATAAAATTGCCTAATTGCAATTTATCGAAGTAAATAAAAATATCAATATTCATGATTATTACCATTGACTTTTCCAATATAATTTAACAGAGTTTGAGCTTAGATGATAAATCCATAATCATGCGAATCATTGTAATTTATACTAATGCTTTATGATGTATGCGATACGCAGTTTTTTTTTTTAATTTTGTAAAGAAAGAGAAAGAATGAGTAGAAATTGTATTGTTTATCAATGTGTTTTGAAATGATAATAGTAGATTGAAAAATATCGACTAAAATATCGTATAATTAATGATATTTTAAATTAAAATAAAGGCATTGATATATTTAGAAAATGTAAAGTATATTTATCAAAGGATTTTGTGGTATAAGATGTTTTCACCAATTAATTGACAAATACAAATTTTTTCACTTTTATGTCGATTGAATGTAATTGAAGTTTGAATGTAATGGAATTGTGAGCCAAGAAAAGCTGTCAATTTGAAATGTAATAGCAAAACTGAGAAATATGCGATTCACATAAAATGTATTATAACTAATAAGAAAATTACTAAAAATTACTACAAAAGATGTTTTCATATTGTACGGACGTATCGATCGAATTGACAAAAGTTTAATTAATGCATATAGACAATCAATCAAGGCGTTCGAAAGATACGTCGCGCAATCCTTCTCAATAACCAAGAAAAATTTAATAATGAATTTATTCAATACTATCTAAAACGTGCCCGTATAATTATCTAGTAAACCCGGGAATATAAGATCATTGATGATAGTACAAAAACCGCGTACGCATGAAAAATTGTCTTTCCTCCCCCCCCCCTATCCCATCGTTTCTTCCACGTCGACTTAATCGGGTTAGGCCGAGTGAAGAAGCGGCTGGAAATCGATTGTACTATCCGATTGTATTATTCCGGCTCCATGAATGAACAATAAGGAAGGCGGAGTTGAGCTGCACAGAGGCAGCGGAGATAACGAACCCTATACCGCCAGTCAAAGTCGCTAGAAAAAAAAGTGGACGAAATGAAAATTATCGGGATAATATCCCAGGTGTTCGAGGCTCGCGTGGCCGTTGAGTTACGTAAGGGGAAGAGCCGGTATAAAGGACGTAGTCAAAAGTAAACACTAAGGATCAAGCGCGAGGCTATCCTTGCGCTCCTCGTCAATCGGCTCGCCTCGTCGAAACGAAGCCGCCCGACGCTAGCCACTTGACAGCCGTCTATATCTACATTATCATTATACTCGGGCCCCCGCGCAAATTTATACACGGCTACACGGGGGATAAGGAGGGTCCCGTCGCGGTCTCGAGGATTCCAGGAAAGGGAAGGAAGGGGAGCGCGTTATCCGACATTCCCACACCTACCGCAGCGACGGCCCCACGACCTCCTTGATTTTCGGCAGCCGCGCCCAGCCATTCTCCTTTGGCCCCGACGCGGACCGATCCGAGAGCGCGAGAACGATCCTTGATTTACGAGCGCAAACAAGGTGGTCCCCTTGATGGCTTCTCTCCTCCGGCTCGGCTCGTACTTTTTGCCCGTAGCACCGCTCGACCGCGGCCCCGAGTTCCCAGCCTCGGCTGAGCTCCTTCGAGTTCTTCCCAACCACCGCGTCGAACGACGCTGCTCACCCCTTCGCCTCGAATCGCCTGGGAATGCATGGCGTTGATAAGCCATGACGCCGCGCCTCGCGCATCCCTGGCCCGGATTTTCCACTCGGATTTCCGGAGCGAGTGCCTACGGAGCGGAAAATGAAAAGCGTCGCGAGGCCCACTCGAGCGTCGACTGTCTCTTCATCCCTTTATCACACACATACGCGCCAGCACGCACGCACGCATGCACGCATGCACACACCCCCTCTCTCTCTCTCTCTCTCTCTCTCTCTCTCTCTCATTTTACTTATGCTAATATAATCGAGAATCGGGGAAATCAATTTGCCGAGTCGAGTAGTACGTTTCTTTATTCTGTGCTAATCCACGACTTTTTGTCAGGTCGTCGTTATGCCGATACGTCCTTTAATCCTCGCGTGTCTGAGCATGATATCGGGATAAAAAAATTATGTTTTCTCCGAGTCTGGTAATTTGCGTAACAAGCGTCGTCGCTCGAGTGAAATACCCAATCGTATGATATTATTGCAAAGACGTATGTCCGTTCTCGACATTGTTTTAACGTTGCAACGAGCATTTACTAAATCTACATTCGGTCAAACGTCCTGGACATTCGTGAATGTAAAATTGGCGAATCGTCTTGCGCACGCGATTAGCAAAATTGTCAGTGGAAACTTTATATCGGCCATCTCGTTATAACTATCGGTTCGCGAAATCGTTCGTCATTATACACAATAAGATGACACTTGATGTCTTGAATATTTTGAAGTTAATATTTGCTATCAGTGCTTTGGGAATGGTAACACCGAGACATCGTTTGGCTTTCAAATGCAAATAATAATATTTCAAAGGCAAGCTGAAAAATGATCGATATAATGTTTGTGAAAGCCGATGTAATGATCACTCGAATGAATATTTCGGCAGAGTTTAGCATTATTGGACTTTAACACACGGACTTTTAATGGATGGATTTGATACGAGTTTGAAAATCCATCTCTACATACCCTCGGGAGAACGTCACTCTGCTTGCAATTTAATAAACGTAAGATAGTCGATAGACGTCAAAGGGAATTATTTTCTATTATAACCAAATGTTCGATTGCGGATGAATTTGTTTAACGTAAATTCGGCGATGATAATAGGGTTATTTAACGATTGTTTCCATCGATACTCGGCAGCAATCAGACTTCCTACTCAATGAGTTTAGCCTACGCGTGTAGTATTAGAAAAGTAAAAGAAAAGTACGTTTCAACCTTCCGCAGGGCACTCCTTAGCTTTCCGATACGATCTAGCCGCTCGTTATTTCAAAGTAACAAGAGAAAAATATCGACAATGCGCGGGTTAAAAATGAGAAGCTATTTACGTCGCGCTTCAGTCAGATTAGGACTTAATTTCCCAGACGCAGCGCATCTACGGATTAGAGCGTAAGATTCCGTTCCAGGCTTCTTCACGGGCTGCCGACAAAAAGGATATTGTGAAGGGAGGAGGGTGGCCCCGAGAGGGAAGCTGCGCTATTCGCTCATGAGGAATCGCTTACGTGCAGGAGAGGACCCCGTTCGTGATTCGGACGCGCGTCCGAATCTGCTTATGCACGCTTCTTTTCCCTTTCCCAACTGCGGGACGGTGAGGGTTTGTGGGTGGGGAGGGGAGATGAGAGGAGGGTGGAGGGGGAGGGGGAGGGGGGAGGGTGCAGGGATAAGAGACAGAGGAGACCCAACACTAAGAGCCTGATCCGTTTATCTGGTTTACCTGTTAAGGTGCTGAATTTACTCTCGAGATTAACGCTCTCCGGATTTCCTCGTCTACCCTCCCATCCTTTCGCGCTCCTACAATTATGAAGTCTCATATTGCAAGGATATCTTTATCCCGCGAAAAATACCGCTACTCGTTCTCTTTTTTCAATTATTTTCCCGAGCACAAGGAGTATAAGGTCGCAACCGTATAAAAGGAGAGAAAATTGTTTGCCTAACGAATACTTTGTTCGCTTTATCCAATCATTATTATGGCTATTTACGCTCGTCGTACAAAAACGACTACGTCGCTTTAAAACTTTAATCCTCCTCTCAATGAAGAATGGGAGCCTTATCGGAAAATTCATATATATATATATTTTTTTTTATGTTCTAGGACAGGGCGATTGAGCAATTATTTATCAATATTTAAAACAAGGTTTCATTTATTTTAAGAAATAATTGTCGTAATATTTCGCTTATAAGCTACGAGCAACTAAAGCAATCGCCTACAGACGATTAAGACGGTTTCTTTTTTATAAATATATAAAATAATTGCACTACCTATCGCATGCGCACGTGTATGTATATATACGTGCCATTCATAGCCGTGTGTGTTTACACTGGGACACTTACCCATTGGTACGTACTGTGTCGTTTACCACGAAATATTATCAATACGAGTGTATTAATTTATATCTCACTCGGGCTAGGATATATATTTTTTTTCCCTTTTTTTTTTCTTTTTTTTTTCTTTTTTTTTTCTTTCTTTGCTATTAGGAAATCAAATTTTTCTAAGAATGTGAATATCATTCGTGGAATTTATGATAATTGACACCTGATATGGAGAAGAATAATTTTAATTTATAACACATTATTTATGTATATCTCTATAAATACGTTTAAGTATATATTTTGTATATATTGAGGGCTCTATTTTTCAAGGCCGCGACATTACGACTTGTGTATAATTTGTATAATTTTACCCAATCGGCATTATCGAAATAATATTTTCGCCTTCCGTGCTTTGATAACTTTATATTTATTTTAAAATCGAATGATTTACAACGGCAGTAAAATAAACAGCTCCTAAAGTAGAATTCAAAACTGAGATTCCCCTAACATTACGCTTGCGCGCGCGCACATTTACAATAAATATAAATCTGCCTGATCATGCATACAATATTTTGCTATAGTCAACATATTCGATTTGCTAGTCGATCGGCAACATTTACACACAAAAACATCATAAAAACGCTAAACAAATCCATACATTATCCCATTATAATGTCAATAATAAATTCTTTTTTTTAGCGCATTCGTACGGTTTTTGGCCAAGTGCCCCTCCCTAGGCCTACTCTCGATAACAAAAAATGAAGATGAAAGTCGTCCGGATTATTTCAAGTTCTAAATAATCTAATTCGATTATTCAGGCATCAATTTTTTTGCGCTTCCGACACTATAATCAAGCCGTAATTACGCTGGATAATTACAGACTCTCATTCCCGATGTTTTATACTTCTCACAAGTCGTCGCTCAACTCCATTCCATTCCATTCCATTCCACTCCACTCCACTCCACTCCACTCCACTCTAATCCATTCCACTCTCGGAGGTCTCTCCCGTCTCTCTCTCTCTCTCTCTCTCTCTCTCTCTCTCTCCCGTCTCTCCCGTCTCTCTCTCTCGTCTCCTCCACGACCATCAGCTCCAAACTCGGCATGGTGATGCATTGCCAAAACGTTAATTGAGCGAGCCGTGGAGTCGGCGGGAAATGTCCATTTCCGGGAGCGCAGGGCCGATCGAGGCGCAAAAATTCGCGCGATATTCCGCACGAACGCGGTGCGGTGGCGCCGCTGCGTGTCGTCGGCACTCGGGCGCCAAAATGGAAAATCGGCGCGTCATTAATTCGCCGTTAATTTGGTGCCTAGTGGGAGGTCGGACGCCGATGGTGGAGATGAAGAAACGCACCGAGGGTATGGGGCGGTGAGGACGGTGAGGTCGGTTTGGTCGGTCGATGGCGGAGGGGGGATGGGGTGATTGGGGGGGGGGGGGGGGGGAGGCGCAA
>NW_011948421.1:115882-124620 GCF_000503995.2 Ceratosolen solmsi marchali | reverse complement strand
GCGCGTGCGTATCGAGAGGGGCGCGCGCTCACGCACGCGATGACTGGCGCGTTATCGCGTCGAGGCATCGTGGCCGATCGGCCCGATCCTTAATTTCACATCTCGTCGCGGCTAATCACACTCGGCGAGAGCTCCTACGTTGCGCCGGATCGCCTCCCCTCCACGCCGCTCGACACAATAGACGATCGAGGCCGAAGCTGCGGCGGCCGAGGCGCCGCCACCATCACTTCTTTGTGATTTTGGCTCCGTTTTATGCGCATTAGGAAGATTACCGGTTGGTTGCCAGCCAAGACACAGCGGAGACTCTTTCGTGTACGATGGGACGGGGACGGGGACGAGGACGAGATCCTCGTGTTCATATATCGCCCACTAATGTGTCTCTTCGTGCTTTTTGATTGATACGTAGAGCCACGTCGATCGCTGTCTTTCTCATTTTATTTCTTCTCCACCAACTTCTTCGTCGTAATTATCCGTGTATAAGGTCTCGCGCTCTCTCGACACTTGGCGCCCGGGCAATTAAATTGCGCCCGCGGCCCATTCAAGTCGAAGAATTACTTGCTTCGGGAGAAATAGCGAGATCGAGTATGTTGGCGCCGATCGATGCTACCGGCTCGGGAGACTCGAGACAAGACGATTTTATCATTCGGCCGATTGTTCGCGCACCTTTCTCCAGAGTCTTTTTACGTCGCAGTCGTCTATCGATCATCTAGCCGATCAATCGCATGCCGATTTGCCGCTAAACGACCACGCAAACTCTACACTCGATACCTTATTTCGACACCTAATGCGATGAATCTCTTTAATCAATCATTAAACATTAATCATTAATCATTAATGTGCGTAATAGGAGGTCCATAATCGACGGATCTCTTAATATTCTGAGTTTCGGCCTACTCGTCTGCAATGCTCGGCCGTAGTATTTTGCAAATTGCGAAAGCTCATAGTGAATCGAGACTGAAAAGGGGAATGGCGCACCCACGGAGCCGATAATGTCGAATTTCAATTTTTAGACTCGATCCAGCAAATGCGACTTTAGAAAATAATTAACTCGACGATGATGATGCGCTCCTGGCTCTTGTAATACAATTCGCACTTTTCATCCTTTATTATTTCAATGTAGCCCTTACGTATATCCTAATGTTCACAGCTTCGCTAACGACGCTTCGCAGCTGCATATCTCAAAAATACAAAAAACGAGAAAGAAAAAAGTAAAAATGCCTTCGTTTTAATTTACAAAAATTTCCCCTACAAGATAATTTGGCTAATAATCCGTTGTAATGGCACGAAACGTGGCTTATGCCAATAATGACAGATGCGCTAAGGTTTTTCAATCGCTCAAATTACGTAGCACTTTTTTATAATAGCGCGAGCCTATTGCTAAATATCAATCTATAACGCGTAAGCTCGAATATCAAAGGCCATGGCGATTCTCCACATCTCGACATCGTATCTTCATTTTGCGCAATAGGAGCATCCAGGCGCGAAAGTGCATTTCGCGCGGAATTTGGCACCTGCGATCGAGTCGCTCGACAGCCCCGAGTGATCGAGCGGGCCTTGGTGTTAGCGGTAGGTGATTGGGATGGGAGAGAGGACGATCGAGAATTTTGCGAACACGCGGTGATTAGCAATTAAGTGTCGATGACGGAGATGGGTACATCGGCTGCCGAAGCTCGGATGGCGAAGCTGAGCCGAGGGTTACCGAACCCGCTTAGGAACTTTAAGCCCGGCTAGTCCGTCCGGAGGCGTCCACGTCAACTACAAGCTCGTTTCCACCTCTTTTGTATCCGTGCCCGTGCCCGTGCCCGTGCCCGTGCCCGTGCCCGTGCCCATGCCCGTGCCCGTATTAACGAATAAGCCCTATCCTAATGGCCTAAATGCCTAGATTAAATATATTCGCACGATGAAAGAAGAGCGCCATTGGCAGTCTGGTTGAGCGGAATCCAATGAATATTGCCTTCCTCCACGGATAATATACAACGAAGAATAGAGAACGAGCCGTTATTAATGGGTTGATAAAGCAGGACCAGAGAGAAGCACTGGGAGGTGAATATTGCGCTGGACGGAAGTGGCAAACTAAAGTCGAGCTTCGAATTTTGGCTGCAGCCGAATATCCATAATTTACTCATGACCTCGTGTTCCCGTGCACCAGTTCGCTATCCTCCTTATCCAATTCTTCGTTTTGACGAAAAAAAAAAAAAATCGCGTCTGTTGCATGACTAATATAGTTAACACCTGTACTTTCGCTCGAGTTATTTTCATTTTAACGAGGGCAGTCTGCCACGTGCGTTTAGCAATAAATCCTCTCCTACGAATATTTGGGAAAATTTCTTCGATAGAGACTGTGAGATTTTACGTGTAATTACGGTAAATTGGTAAATTGGGAATGTATATCGTTAATACGTCTTCACGTGATATTTCATCGATTTTTGTATCCCAAGCCACCGAGCCTATGAAACTTGGTTTTGCTTAAGTCCCAAATGATAGTTTGGCAGAAATATATGAATTTCTTGAATAGATATCGTAAGTAGCGGTCATGCTTGTCAGTAATATTGAGTGACAACTGACGAGGTGTAGTTGTTAAGTAGAAAAGTTATTGGCTACTCGAATACCATCCGGTTTCAATAATAATAAATATTTTCACGAGCTTGGCCAACTATGTATGTGCCTAATGAAACTGTCGTTATAAATTCAAATGTAAAGATTAACATAAATGGAATTGAATTAAATGGAATAGTAGGGGAAATAGAAAAGTCGGTGAATCGTCGGTAATCGTTACCGCGACAACATAAATACGGAAATGCAATTTTAATAAATGATCACCGAGTGGGACAAGCTGGTCTCACGGCTCTTCCTCCGAACGATCGATAAAACACTAAATAAATAAATAATAATCGTAATGTTCAAGGGATTGAGATGAAGGAATATAGAGTAGTTGTAGAAGACGTACGCGTAGCTTAATTGAAAATGAGCGTAAAATCGTTAATTTCCAATAGTGAAACGAGCCTCGCTAGCGCCACTTAGTCTTAGTCCTTGTCATTCGGCCCAAGATGCGCTTGACAAATGTCCCACGACCGCGTTTGCCCTGTCAGGATCCCGGGTCGCGGATACGTAATGTAACCGAGTATTGTTAAAGAGGGAGAGAAAGGTCTGCTGCCTCGGGAAGAAATAAAAGTACAGGCGCTGACGACGTGACGAATGGACTATCGAGCGAGCTTAGGTAAATTCCCCTTAGGGCCTAATTAATTAAGCGTAGTGAGCGCCGGGCCTCGGGCCCAAGTAGCCCGAGGAGGAGAAAAAGAGGCAAGGCCCGGATCGTCCGAGTCGACAAAGTGTTGCGCACTGACCCTTTCAATCTCTGGGGCTCTCTCGGTGGTCCACTTTGGGAAGCGCCGCGAGACGTCCACGCCATCGTCGTCGTTGTCCTCCTCGTTCCTCCTCGTCGACGGCGGCGTCGGCACTCCTCGCTCCCGATGACCCCCGCGCAATACCAACAATTTGCCCAATCGCCGCCCGTTTATCCCCTTTCCATCATTCCGGGTATTAATTATAGCCGTGTGGATATTATAAGGATCGCGAGGCAGCCGACAAGGGGCAGCGGCGATCGCCGATCCCCAAATTTGCTGCTCCCCTTTCTCACCGGAAGCCGTGAGTGGATCAGTTTCGTACTTAAAATTGAAGCAGAAATTAAAAAAAAATAAAAATAAAAAAAAAAAAGGAGAAAAAAAAAGGAAAAAGAATGAAGGATAAAAAGAAAACAGAAAAAGAAAAAAGAAAGAAAGCATGAAATACAACGCAGTGGCCGCCGTCCTTTGTTTCTCGCCGACATCTTCTCCTTTGCGCTCTGTGTGTATACATTAGCCGGAGTCATTTAAGGGAAGACAGTGGGAACAGCTTCGAAAAACTTGTAACAAGCTGAAATTTTACAAAGTGTCGAGTTCTGGTCAACTTTTTGCTTCGCCGCATGGCTCGCTCGATCCGCTCTCGCTCTAATTTCCTTGTTGTAAAATCTAGGAATTTATGTAGCTTTCTAACGGATAGGCTACTTGTGCGAAAATTCTGCTCTTCCTTTGCTTTTTCATCACTTTCTTTATTTCTTTTCATTATTTCTTTTCCATTTTTTTTTTTTCGTTTTTTCGTTTTTTTGCTTTTTTTTTTTGTTTTTCTCGTCCCGTTTGCTACTTTTTTGTTTTCTCCCTTGCACTTTTCAAGCAGCGAACGATTTCTCAGCGAACGATGCTGATATTCATAAGTCCGTGTTTTGCGATTATCACTGCGATCGGCCAACTTTCCGCTCGTCGCAATTATCATCGAAGAAGCAATCCAAGTCGACCGATAAGGGATAAAGAAATCGTGTCGATGAGTCTTAAGTGAAAATGGCCGCGTACTACACTTCGACGTCGATTAATGCCTTTTTAATAATCGTTGTGTTCGCGCGTAAGTCGAATGATCGATGCGTCGTATGTCGCCTAGCTGGACGCCATGACAGCTTGACGAGGCTTCCCTCGATATTTCTTGTCGATTGCATGAAAACTGCATGCTTCCCACACTTGCTGCCAACACCCTTATATAAATTGTAGCTTATTAAGTGTCGCGAACGTTAATCTCTTAATCTCATCGGCCCCTCGACGCCCGAATTCCACAATTAGTCGGCTATTCGACAAAGAACACGTCGTACGCGTCTGATTTATCAAAGACTTGGCATTGATTGCTTAAAGTCTATCGCTAAACAATAATCAAATTCTCGATGAATTAATACTTGTTTTTATTTTGCTTTTCTTTTTGTTTTTCATTTTGTTTTTGTTTTTGTTTTTGATTTTGTTATCGCTCATGAATAATATCTTTTATTCTTATCAAAAATTTTGTTGTTCGACACGTGTATAATACGCCAACCATTTCCAAAGTTTTCATTATACTCCTCCAACTCGGCACTTCTTTATTGTAATTGGAAAATTTTAGTGCTAGACAATAAATAACGACAGTATCAAACTTTAAAAAGACTAGAAAATTAGATTAAATGAGCCAGCAATTGCTGAAATGGACGAATGTCAATCAAATTTTCATTAATGCTTAGTTAGTGACATGATATAAAATTATAAAATACAATATATTTTCAATGAATTCAATTGCTTTAATTAATCCATCCATCCATGCATCGAGACCTTACCTTAACCTTCCAATAAAATTCAAATATTCTCATTCTAATGCAAGACTACGCACAAAGTACCTTAACGTTAAAAGGTATTAAAATAAGAAAAGCCACGAAGCATCGTCGCCAGACTAAAAACGAATGATCGATTATTAATTAAATACGTAATTTAAATATAGGCATTTTTTATTATTATTATTATTATTTTTTATTTATTTATTTTTTTTTTTCATTAAAGACGATGAAAATTTAGTGGAAAAGGATCAATTTTTCCAAGTGACGAACTTCGCGTCTGACCTCTGCAGTACATTAGCGTTTGTGTGGCCATATGTGGGTGCGTGAGCGCGCGTCGCACTCACTTGTGTACAATTGAGATCCCTCATTTAAACACAGAGCGAACAATCAGGCATTAATCAACGTCGTGGTGCCGCGTGTTTACGACGAAAATCACGTGAGCAGGCCGAAGGATAACGAAAAAAGCCTCACTTGGCGAAGGACCGAGGGCCGAGCGGTGCCGCATTCAAGGCGTTTCGACCTTCGACCTCGCCCGACTCTTGGCGATGTTTCTCGTGACCGCGCCTACCTATACGCACACCCGCATATTTCTTATTCATAATGGCATGTAAGCTCCTCGGGCCCCTCGTCCTCTTCAAATAATGCAAATTGTTAACTTTCTTTCTTCGCTTTTATATCTTTGGCTGCTGGGACTCGTAGTCTTCGCTTCATCTCCTCGCTCTGGCGTTCCATTTTCATTTCTTTTTTTACATTTTTTTGCATGTTTGATTGTTTATTTGCTCCTTTTTTGTTCTCTCTCTCTCTCTCTTTCATTATCCCGATTGGTTCGCGAGCATTGGCAGGGAACATCGTGCAACGTCTTGACATTGACGCCGGGAGATTTATTCGTCGAGCGATCGCTGGAAGCTGAGAGTCCGCATCACGTAAGAGAAGAATAGCTCCGCGTAATTATATACATTGGAAACTGAAGGATATGGTAATCGCGAATGACGGTTAAAGCATTTCTCCTAGATAGCTCCTTCGTAGAAAAGTTAATTACAAAGGCTACTTTAAGGATTACGAAGAGTCGAGATATTTCACACTTGTCGCAGTGATAATTAGACGGATCGTACGAGTAATCCTTGACTCGCGCGAATACGCGACTACGTAGATTTGCCGAGATGGCATATGTGGCTGAGCTTTGGTTTTGACGATTCGATTTTTTGCCGAAAATGTTTAATCCCAATGTCTCGACAGCCCCGTAAAGGGAAGAAAGAAAGATACATGCGCATACGAGAGCTCATGTGATTTATGAACTATTTAAACGAGCGAACGGCGAAATACAGAATTTTCTTAAAAGAAGAAATGAGAAAGAAAGATGAAAGAAGTGAAGGAGAGAGAGAGAGAGAGAGTGAGAGAGTGAGAGAGAGAGAGAGAGAGAGAGACTGAGTGAAACAGAGAAAAGAAAACGCGTAGCTTGAAAGTCGCAACGACATTAGACACAACAACAGCAATAGCCTCCATTATAAGTTTGTCTTGAAATTTAGTTACACCTAGGCTCGTCAATTCGACCCCCTCCCCCACCTCCACCTCCCGCCGCAACTACCCAAAAATTCCCAGTCGAACGTCCACGCGCGCCATCATTTAGCCCGCCGCGTATCCACACTCCCCTCCGCCCTCGCCCCTGCCCGACCAACCGCCCCGCGCTTTATCAAGAGTCGAATCTGATTTCGAGTTGGCCCCATCTCCCCATTAAATTGCCCCGCCAGCGCACGTAAGTCTACGAGGAACAAGTGTAAGGGCGTCAGGGAGGCGGTGGCGGTGGCGCCGACTGCAACGCGAGCAAGACGACGGCGACACGAAAGGTGCGGCGCGATCCCACCAATTTCCATATTCGGAGGACCTCCTCTCGATTCCCAGGATCTTTTAATCCCCTCGCGCCCAGAATCGCACGCACCTCAGCTACGACGCTCATTCTTTTTCCGACCTTTTTCGGACGCTCGACGCTTTCCCTCGCTGTCACCAACCCTCTCACTCTCTCACTCACTCTCTCACTCTCTCACTCTCTCACTCTCTCACTCTCTCTCTCTCTCTCTCTCTCTCTCTCTCTCTCCCCCTATAGACCTTGGCTACTGCAAAATAAAAATTTCAAGTCCCCGCATATTCCCGCGATTATCAGCATCGCGACGATTCCTCGATACCTACATTTACAATTTTCAATTCAAAAGAGCAATTTATAACGCGCTCGGTAACTATTTTTATGCCGCCTGTACAAAAGCTTAAAGCCAGCCATTCCCTTCTCTGTATATATAAACATAAGCGGACGTGCAAATGCAAGATAACGCGAAGCCTGTTCATAAATAATATGTGCTCGCGATTTCAAGAATGTTAACGTTAAGTTAAGTTATTTTTAAATGCGCTTGTGTTAGCGTTTTAACGCTCGATAAAAAATAATCATTTATACTGCCAACTCGCATCGTTTCGCTGCACCTCTTCCATTCGGTTGCCTCTGTAGTCTTCTTAGTTTGCATTAAGTGACATTAAGTGAAAGATCAATTGGACGGGAGGAGAATTCGAAAAGAAAAATCGATAATTCTCATTATATTACATTCACTCATTACATTAAATAATGAGAATACGTAAATGCAATAATTACGATACGAAAATCTATGGTAAAAAATCGATTGATTTCATTAAATTTGCATCATAGTGGTTATATTCGGTATAATCGAATAATCGAATAAATTGGTTTTAATAACTAATCGGCTATCGTCAATGTTTCTTAAATTATCTTACATTATCGTTCAATTAATCCATCATGGATCATTAGTATCGCTATATTATGACAATGATTGGATTAGCAATATGGCATCTTGTACAATGACTTCCTTATAATAAGCTATAATATCTATATAAAAAGGCTTTAAAATTTGAGATGCAGACATGAAATTTAATACTTCAATGCATACATTGATAACGAGTGTACTTGGATTTTTTTTATTATTTTCAAATCACTTTTCTTAGCGAATTGATATTCTTGGTACATATGCGAAATACTGCATATAGAGCCAAGAAAGCTCTAATCAGATGTTTAAAAACAAAAATTCCAGCTACCAGTATATTGCTATTCTCCTATATAATTATCTGTGTACGCGTGCCTTGCATAGACATTATATATATTGATATTTCGATAAAGTCCTAAAAAAAAATTTAATGAAATGAATCAGAATGCCGTGACGATTTAACCGACCAATAACTCGGTACAACTACAAGACGTCATCCTACAACGCATGCCATGGCCCACATTTCACCACTTATTGTTACATACGTCGGCTAAGGGCACCAACATTTTCATAAGATATATTCGCCATGCAAATTAAGACTTATGGACAGAGAAGTACAATGCTGCAATAAAAAATGGCCCTTGTTCATATAACGAACTTTTTGCCAAAGCTTAATTAACTCCGTCGGAAAGCACGACACCTCTTATTAATTTCGCATCTATTTACATAAATCATTGTCTCGGGTTTTTTTCAATTTTCGCACCAATGCACGAGTGGGGCGAGGGCGCGGAGGCGGCATAGTGAGGGGGGGGAGG
>NW_011948421.1:112364-115869 GCF_000503995.2 Ceratosolen solmsi marchali | reverse complement strand
GGGGGAGGGGGGGGGCGAGGGGGGGGGGGAGTGATAGGGGGAGAGAGTGCTATGGAGAACAAGGACCGAGGCAGTCGAACGTGCGCGTCACGTCTTCGTCTCGGCTTCCAGCGCCGAATTGAAGTTGAGATGGCAATGACGCTGCAAGTTCCGATAGCGTCACGAGTGCACGAAGGATCTTCCCTCCTTCCATTCGTCCTCTAACGCCTCGAATGTAATCGGCGCTCATCGTGTCTGGCCTCTTATTTTTTTTCATACTGGTACATTTATTTTCTACTGCGAGCGTATTTGTGACGCGCGGCCCGCTCGATATTCGCTTCACACGTTGCCATTTGGCTTTCTTTCTCCGTGCGTCCCTACGCACAACACAAGTACCGGATTATCATTTCAACGGCTTCCAATATAAAAATAAAGCTGTTTAAAGGCTCGATCTTTTAATGTTTAATGAATAAGGCATTCGTGAGCAGAGGTGCTCGGTTAAGTTGGGATTTTAGTTACATTTTGCTTTTACTTTGGCATTAATTGCTGATGGAATTCCTTAAATCGCGGCATTGCTCATTGGCGCTGATCCTATTTCGTGATCTCCTTTCCCTCGGCTTCTCCTCTAACCCGCGAATCTACCTGGCCAATTTGCCAGGTTTCTCGCGATTGCTGAGCAGATGGCGAAATCACGCTCTTAGGTGAAGTAAGAGCGCTATATCGATCAAATTACGGTAATTTTCCCGCTTGAGTCAATGCTCCAACCAACGTCCAACGTCGTGTTTAAGGATTTCTAATTGTATTATCGGTACCGAGTATTTCCATATTATATTGATAGGAAAAGCAAATTTTACACTACGAATACTTGAAAGTGTTAATAAATGCTCGTACAGACGATAAATTGTCGATTTCACGCTTATGCATCATTGGCTTTGCACTTTCTTTTTTTTATTCCAAACTCGTTCGCTCATTTATTCCCCACTATTACATAATCTTTATGTCGTACTATTTGTATTAAAATAAGAAGAACAATAACGAAACCAATTAAATGAAAAACAAAATAATAATAATATTAATAATAATAATAATAATAATAATAATAATTTTACTGCTTATTGTACATTATGTTGAAGCAATTTCATTCATAATGCTTATAAATATTTACAAAAACACAATATCGATGAGTATTGGGAAGTGTCGGTATCCGTTCAAAAGAATAATAAGTTCTCGCGAGTGACAAAAATTATTACATTAAATACATATTGTCGCAATGGATGTACACGACAGACGCTTTTAAATATGAGAAAACAAACGTTAACTACAATCCGCATTTAATGAGATTTTTACTAAAAAAATCCAACATAAAGTGGAATCGTTTTCGATAACATGCAACCAAAAAAATTGCCTATAATTTTAATTATTATTCAAAAGGCGACGTTTTGTTGCTCTCGTAAAAAAAAAAAAAAAAATGTATATATATATATATATATATATATATATATATATACATACATATATACATATAGAAATAAAATAGAAAAGGAAATGAAAAAAAAAAAAGAAGAAGAAGAAAAAGTTAAATAAAAAAAGCTGCCTCATCGTGTCTTACGATATGAGTTCCCACGCGTGAGTCCAAATTCCAAAGCTTCCGAAGAATTCGCTATCAACGCGACAGTGATTTCAATTTCGACCATCACTTGTTAACATTCGAGTTGCGATTATTTATAGATAAAAGCCAGACCCATCTCGCTATCAACTTATACAAGAACTCTTTTCGTGGAACGTGTAAGCTAAGATAAAGTGAAGAAGGATTTTAAAAAACACAAAGAACCAAAGAGAGAAAATCGACGTACCCGTCGTTGCCGGTAGACGTAGACAATTTTTCATATCACTTTTAAGGAAGGAGACACGATCAGCCTCAAACTTTATGATACGCTCGACAAGTTTTTTTTGTTTTTCTTTTTTTTTTCTTTTCTTCCTTTTTTCCTTTTTGTTTTTTGTTTTCTTTTTCATTTTTCTTTTTTTTCTTTTTCATCATCATCATCATCTTCTTCCTCTTCTTCTTCCTCTTCTTCTTCATCGTCTTCGTCGTCTTCTTCTTCGTCTTCCTCGTCTTCTTCTTCTTCTTCTTCTTTATTTACCATTCTGAGAAATCGATAAATTACGTAATGAAGATGGACGACAGGTTACTTGTTAAATATTAACTAGGCGAATTGCGAGAGGCATTTTAACGATAAACTTAGTTGCTTACGCGATTGAATAATGCGGCCGATTGACGTGCATAAATGACATGGGATATTATCGCAAAGTGTGACTATCAATTTTATAATATACTGACCTCGGCTTTAAGAGCTTTACAGTACATTTGTGTAAATCATTGATGAATGCATCGATGATAAACCATTTATTTATAGTATTCCATCACTGCTGGCGAATAATCTTGCCCAACTGTCGATCGTCTCGAAAGTTTGGGAAGCCCGTGTGTGGCGAATTGACCGACAAATGTTAACTGCCTAAATAATTAAAATACTTTCGTTATTAATTTTGGCTGTTATGTATTTAATTGCCTCGGCTATCGATCGTCTCGCTCCAGCAACGATATCAACACATTGATAATGTGAAATTAAAGATACTAAAACTATCGGTAGCGAAATATCAACGCTATTAAAGATTACTTTTAAATAATCGTCTAGTATGATATGTCGATCAAGATAATAACAATTAGCAATAATAATAATGGAGGTTCCGTCGTAAGTTCGATACAAACGATCGATGAAAGCCTTCGTGGATTTCAATTTGAGAAAATACATTGTATTCTCCATATCGTTCGTTGCTTGCCTTACGGGCTGCTCTTTCGATAATCGATCACCTTAATTTTAACAGCCAAAATCGATAATTCCCCATCGACTCAATGAGCATTAAAGCACATTAAAGCAACTGGCCCAAAGTCTTAAATAAAACATGCCACGGATGTGCTTAAGAGGCATAATGAAATATCGGCGCTAAGCTGCCATTTATGCTTTACGGATCAAATGGCACCAATCAGCCGTCCCGTCAAGATTAATTGCTTTGTTAATCAATGCAGGCAAATGTATGTAAATGATAAAAAGTTCGCGAGCCTTGGGCATACACGGGGCGTTGCACGGACAGGCAAAAACTTGACTGCGAGGGCATTTAATCAGCCTAGTCGGCGTAGAATAGAAAAGGGGAGTTTACGAGAGTAGAAAGCGAACGAGAAGGTGCGATTGGCGGATTGGTGTGGGTCTGTTGATGGTAGGGGGAAGGAGCGGCTGAGGGGGAGGTGGGAAGAGGTCCTGAAAACCGTACATGGTCCGTCTATTAGGCTGAGCGAGTGCGGTCGCGCGTCCATTCGCCTAAAAGCATTCTTGAATATTTCTCGAGCCCTCTTATCCATTCGGATCGATTCTCGTTGAACTACGAATGCCTTCGGACTTAACGTCCCTCCCGCAAAAGTCACGATTCTTTAGCCGCCCGGCTCAACGCGTTCTTCGCTATCAACCCCCCC
>NW_011948421.1:59828-112247 GCF_000503995.2 Ceratosolen solmsi marchali | reverse complement strand
TCATCATCATCATGATCTTCTTCTTCTTCTTCTTCTTCTTCTTCTTCTTCTTCTTCTCTCACTCTCACACACCCTCTCTCCCTCTCTCTCTCTCTCTCTCACCCTCGTGCCCCCCTCCCCCCTCGTAACGCCTAACCACCACCCCCAACCCAAATTCCCATCACCATCCACCACCACCACCACCACTACCACCATCCACCATCAGCAACCAAGAGTTGGGTCAGGCATCCTAAAAACAAGCGCTACAACGACGCTCCTTAAGCTTTAAACAAGCCTGTGAACGGTGAAGAAAAATGAAGAGCACGAATGCTCCGAAGAAGTAAAGGGCTGCTGCTTTAAATTTATACGGGAGCTGTGCGAGACTGTGCGAGACTATGCGAGGCTGCGCGAGGCTGTACGATAAGAGGCGCAATTAAAGTCTGATCTGCAAATTTTACTTACAATAACCAGCTAATTGTTACGACTTTAATAGTTTATGGAAGCGATGAGGGGATAGTGAGGTAATTTAATCAACAAAATCGTTGCGTATTGTAATTTAATTGTAATTATTGAATGTGAGTATTGCGTAGGCTCGCTCGCTTCTTCCGGCGTACCAAGCCAACGGATACATTTTACATTCAATCGAGCACTTGAGTATAATCGCAAATACGCTGCACGCGACACAAAAATCAGCATTTTCAATGAGCAGGCAATTTTAGTTAAGCCGGAGGTGTAAGAGAGCGTTTTTCATTGGGTGGTGCGACGATACAAAATTAATCGATCTATCCCTGCTTAGCCCGAGGCTTCGCTTGGCTCAATTTTGCAATGGGAGTGTGGCATTACTAATGCTTCTGGCGAGGCGAATAATAAAGCCAGCAGCTACGAAAGCTACTTACGGCGTAATTCCCTATATTATCGTTTGACAATTGACTTTAGGGAGGCGAGGTGAGGGCGTGGATGCCGAGCATAGCAACATCTACACTGGCGAGCTCCTAATTTACGAATTATTAGTCGACGGAATAGACACCGGTCATAAAGTTGCTAAGGAGAAAAAATTCCAAGGGACCAGGGTTGTTCGTAAACCTCGCTTCGTCCCTCCTCACTCCTTATCGAGTTGCCTCGCTCGTGAAAGATTATAAGATCAGCGGATCCCGGCAAAAAAGTCTTGGAAAGTTTCCGAGATAATACCTGACCCCCGTGTGCGGCCAGGTGCATTTTCTGTTTTTGGGCCTCGTATTCGTATTGGCGTCGGCTCCTTTCTCTATTTTCTTCGGGTCGAATGACGCATGAAAGCCAGCCTCTAAACGACCTCACACCGGCTTCGACGTCTCTTTGAAATGGATACTTTTTTCCCTGTAGGACTTATCATGCGTAGCTTCGTCGGACTTTTGTTTTTCCGCGCCATTGTATAAAGCCGCTGACTTTTATGGCTGACGCTTACAGGCCTAGAATATCTTACTTAAAGAAATTCTCACGTACAATGGAGTAATTATGATCTATTCCTTTTCAATTACTTAATGACCTTTCCCATTATTGGCCACGTGTTTTTTTACATTGTGATCGCAATGGAATTGATTTTTCATTAAATCGTAAATACCACCTATAGTTTTATTGATTGTTGTAGCATTATTCAAGCACACAATAATAATAATAATAATAATAAGCTCCGTCCGACTTCTTCCGCAAAAATATTTTAGCTAACATTCCAAATATCTTATCTAATCTAATTAAACCTCGGTCCTTAATTTCAATAGCAAGTAATAATAATAATAACATTTAAGAAAGCGTAATGAGCGATTTATTGGGAAAATATCTATTTAGTGGGGAAAACATGTATTAAACGACCTTACCAATGTAAAAACAATATAAATTTTTTTTTTTTTTTTGCAGACCTATTGATATAGGAATAAAATAAATATCAATTTTTTTTTTCATTTAATTAAAAAAAGAAGAAACAAAAACAAACTAATATGTACAGTTATGGTCTTTAGGCATTTCATTGGGAAACGTTCGTTATTTATATTATTTGCAACGTTTCAGATATTATTTTCTGAAAATTTGAATTTGAATATTACTACATTTAATTATTTAATAATAACCATTGTTTACGAAATATTTCTAAATCGACAATATTACCACATCGATGATCTGTAATGAGCCGAAATTTTTGTTCGTCATAATTTACATATTCATCCATGTGTTGATCATTACAATAACTTAATTGGTTGATTTGGGATATTATTTATATATTATTTCGTAGTTAATTTGCCTATTAATTTAAATTAACATCTACGAATTAATGATATAAGAATTAACATCTTGATAATCTAATAAATTAGAATAGAGTGAAAATTAATTTATGAAAATAGCTACGTTATTATTGATAAACGATATAGAAATTAATGATATGAAGAGTAAATTACCCATCGAAGTCAATAATGAATGATGAAATTATTTCTTTCGCCACCTTCATCCCTTCTTTGACTCCTTGAGAATTGTAATCCTTCGTCGACATTTCTTTTATTCAACTGCGACTTCTTCATAATATCTTAAGTCTCCATGTCGTTCTGTCTTTTTCGATTTCGTCTCATTTTGACCGCCTTAGTTTCTTTTTCGCTGGCCACGATTGCCCATATAGTAAAGCAGGGCGAACCGGTCGATTCGTTAGGCAAAGCCTTTTAAACGGCATCTAATTAGGGACAATAGAAACAAAACACGACCAATCTTGAAACACTTGAGATAAGGAAATGGAGAAGGACAAGCGGTTGGCATACCACGGCACAGTCGAGGACAGCGACGATGGCACAGTCGTGTGTGGGAGGATTGGACAGAAAGAATAGAAAGAGAAGCTGAAAGAGTAAGAGCCGGTAAGAGAGAGAGAGAGAGACAGAGACAGAGAGAGAGAGAGAGAGAGAGAGAGACAGAGACAGAGACAGAGAGACAGAGACAGAGAGACAGAGACAGAGAGACAGAGACAGAGAGACAGAGACAGAGAGACAGAGACAGAGAGACAGAGACAGAGAGGCAGAGACAGAGAAGAAAAAGTACAAGAATTTATGACGGAATTTTTTAAATAGCAAAGGAGAATATATGTCAAGTTTTATGAGAGTAATTCATTAATCAATATCTGCACTAGATAAGAAAGCCATGTATAGTTGCGTACTTAAAAATTCTTCTTCGCCAATATGTTTTACTTTATTTCTTTTCTAGTTTAGGGATAGTAATAATTACGAGTTTTAATGATGAATCATCATTATCAAATTTGTAAATTTGGCATTAAAAGTAAAGTATCTTGAGATACGGCATTGCGGGATTATTGTTTGACAATTAGTTGATATTGTCGTAATCAGAATTATTTTTAAACAAAGAAATTTTGATTTTTAATTGTATGTCTAACGTTTGTAGGTCATTATCAAAAAGATATATAAATTTGCCCTACTATTTCTGTCCTACTTTCGAACAATACATTAATTCGTTTCTTCATGCCACGTAAGTGCAATTCAAATATTTCTTAATTTTATTTTAAATACCTTAATAATTATATTTTATAATAAATCATATGTGCACATTTGATTTGTGAGTTTGCACGAATAAACTCCGCAAAGACGTAAAAGTAAACTAATATGTAATATCGAACGATCCGATGATTTAATAAATACTAAGATAAATTATCTCACCGTAAAGACGGCTTATGGCCAAAACTGCAAAGAGCAAAATGAAATGCAAAAAACTGCCAAAAACAAGAAGGAAAGAAAAGCGTACGAGGCCGTTCAAAGCAAAAAGAGGTGAAATCCAGAGATGCGCGATTCGCTTGTTCGCTCGCATTTTCGGTCAAATAGCGTCGTAAATTAGCTGAGTGGACGTTGTAGCATGGCACGATGTTCGAGTGAAATAGAGACGTTGAGCGAATAAGATACGAAGAGAGAGAGAGAGAGAGAGAGAGAGAGAGAGAGAGAGTATGTAGAGATATATGAGCTTGGAATTCTGGCGTTACAGAAAAGGATTGAAACAACTTTTTCTCACTTTCCTTTTACGTATATTTCTCATTCTTTCCGTGATTCCTCTGTTTTTGCTGTCACTGCATGATTTGGTTAGTTTGAAAAGCTTATGTATTCATACCTTAATTAATGAATTATTTTCACAATCGGTATTACCATATTACCATGTTTGCCTTTATCTTATTAATCGTTATAGCAATTGTTATAGTAATTTCACTATAATATCCCGGCTTGACAACTTTGGAATCATTGGCATTTGACGATAAATTCGAATGGCTGACGGTTAAAATATTATTTTTTTAAATTAGTGGTAGGGAGTATTTAAAATGAATAGAGTCGCGCGCGCACACTCGTGTAAAATTATACGTATTAGCATTGTGAAAACATAAGTTCACATTTAGAAATACTCGATTATTAAATGGTATAAATTTAAAGTAATTCTTAAAATGTGATGTTTTATTTAATCTCGATTAATAATTCAAGAAGATAAATATATTGAGATAAATATTATATTTTTATTATACGTTGGAATGAAAAATGATTACAGTAACGAACAAACAAAAATTGATGTAGATATTAAGATTGTATAATCTTATCTGTATGTGCGTGCGTGCGTGCGTGCGTGCGTGCGTGCGTGCGTGTGTGTGTAATGAAATTATAATTAGAAAGTTTATAAATTTACCAATCAATTTACACCTCAACTTTATTAAAAATGATTAATTTTGTTCAAGTTACTGAAAACCTTGAATGACAAAAGTTTTTTTGTCTATTTCTTATCATAATAATGTCTTAATGCTTTTATGTATAAAGTATTTTAATAAAAGACTTAAAAAATGGAAGTAGCAATGGGGCATGAATTTCAAAAGTAGAAATCACAGAAATATCGAGAAAAAATTATAGCATAACACATTTCTTTTTTTTTTTTTTTTTCTTTTTGCTTTTTAGATATAGAACATCGTTTCGTATGATTTACACAGCATATAATGTAAAATGTTTGAAGAGCAAATTAATTAATTAATTGTTAAAATAAAATGTATCTTTGTATTAAAATTGATTTACTAGTCATATAGTCATAAGTATACTTTTCACTATCTATTAATTAATTTATTTTTGTTTTTTTTTTCTTTTCTATTGTTTTGCTTTGTTTTGTTTAATTTTTACCGAAAATACTCGTTATGAATTAAGTCGTCTGCGTTTCACAGAACAAAACAAAAATAAACGTCCAATGGATTTATAAGCCATAGGTTTTGATTAGTTCTAAGCATCCGCTCGATGCAAATGTAAATCGATTCTGTCAATTATAATGTTTCGAACGTTTATTACAAGTCATTGCACGAATAATGAGTAATGAATAACAAAGACCGAATTTGCCATTCGGCGTTCGTTAAATAAAAACTGAAAAAACCTATTCGTTCCAATGTGTTATTTTTATTAATGAA
The DNA here is from genome assembly GCF_000503995.2 of Ceratosolen solmsi marchali. Lineage (NCBI taxonomy): Eukaryota > Metazoa > Arthropoda > Insecta > Hymenoptera > Agaonidae > Ceratosolen > Ceratosolen solmsi. The sequence goes on along the minus strand of NW_011948421.1, from coordinate 106,831 downwards.
CGGCACGATAAAAAATATAAAAAATACCCGTTCGTTGAGTATTGAATAGGAATTGGTTGCTAAATGTTAAAAAGTAGATTAAGAAACGTGAACTTATAAATTAGGATTAAGTATTGAAAAATTCGAGGGAGAATGTATGAAAATGGATGGAATTGGTATTTTTTGATAGGCGAGTCGGCTGTTCGAAATTTATCAAATAACAAAATGGCAATAGGTTGAATTGAAATGAATTTGTCTCGGATGGAATGGACACAAACAATGGTTATTCTACTAAGAGAAATATCGTCCGGGAGCTTCAATCTTATTATTCATCAGGGGACGAATGATTATTCCCCAGTGTATATATAATTTAAAACGTCGAAGTAAGGAATGAGACATTTAGCATTATTAAGTTGAAAGATTCCAAACATTTGTTATTGGAAAACCGTATTCCCAAGCTGAGAAATAATTTTTTATGTGCGCGGCATAATTGCCCAGTGGCACATAAATCTTAATAGCAAGTTAGAATTCGTCCGAGATTCCGTCTCTTTATATTCTACCAGCTACCTCTCGTTCTTACTCTCTTTAACTTTCTGTTTCACCGCCTGCGACGAATGCGAGCATCGATCTCGCTTCTCGTGACACGCGTGCACTCACACACTATAAACAACCCACCCAGCAGCGATACGAACAGAGAAGAGAGTGAACAAGTGACTGAGTGAGTGAGAGTGAGAGTGAGAGTGAGAGTGAGAGTGAGAGTGAGAGTGAGAGAGAGAGAGAGAGAGAGAGGTGGCGGCGAGAATGAGCGGGCTAGGAAAGAGAGACGTCCAGCGGCGATCGGCTCGTTATCCGAGTCCCGCGATCGTCCCAGCGACACGCACCTCTCGCTCTCGACCGCTTCTTTCTTTCTATCTCCGACAGGTCACTCTTAATTACTCGCCTATCTCCGTCGCCTTCTTCTACATTCTTCGAAGGCAGGACGACGGTCGAGGACGCGGCACCTTTCCCCCAGGCGCCGCCTCGTTCCCGATCCCCAGCATAATGCGCTGCAGGATTCGCTCGCTCAGCCTCGGCCGAAGAACGACGACGACGACGACGGCGACGACGCCCGACGATCTTAAACGAGGGTCGAGCGAGCCATTCGATAGATATAGCAGCGGGAGCGCGAGATACTTCTTCCCTGATACCATTCGCTATTCGCGAATCTTTAACCTTCCCCCCCCCCCCATTCCACCACCTCCTTCACCACTTTATTCACCCCTACCCCGCCCAAATACTATCAACGAATCTTTATAATTTGCGCCGGCTTAGAGAGAGAGAGAGAGAGAGAGAGAGAGAGAGGAAGATGCGTTTTGCGAGTGGGGCTCGGGATACACACACGTTTTTACGACGATGTTTGGCGCTCGACTATTTGCTGAAAAAGTTAAAAATGGACATGCTAATGCGGTGTAACGTCGCTACATCGAGGCAGCATAATCGAATTGAATCTGATTTTTTTTTTATTTTTTTTTTTTATTTTTTTTTTTTTTATAGCATGGATGTTTGTCTTGTGCATTATAACGGCGTCGATCAAACTCTCGCACTCAAGGTCTAGGGCTATTTGTGTTTTCATTCACACTGATTCCATAACTTTCGTCTTCAAACTTATGTTAACAGTTATTATATAGATAACGTATTTCTCTACTTTTTATTACGTGACATTTGCAATAGACAAAAGCTGTTTACATCAATGATTGGATGTGTGTTAAGAAGGAAAGATAGTAATAGTAAGACCGAAGAGGTTCTTGTTCTTATGGGAAAATAGGCGAGGGTAGATGCATCATATTGGCCATTGACGGTGATGAATATCGCGAATATTCCGTGCAACTTGTGGATAAAGTTATGGCGATGACAATCCGCGGCGGCTCATCCCATCCCCCCAATCGAACACCTTGGACATCAGCGCTTTTCGATCGAACGAACATCTTGGCTCAAGACGGGCGAGGAAACCGCCTCTCTCTCTCTCTCTCTCTTTCACCCCTCCACACCCGTCACCACGGTACGATTGGTGGGCCTTCGTTGTGCCCTTTGTTTTGCCCGGAGAGGTCGCGGATGAAAGGGGCGAAACGAGCCGAGGAATTCCGAGCTTCTCTCAGCCTCGACATAGGGCAACTCGACGAGGTGCATCGATTGGCCTCCACGGACCCAACTCTTCCGACTCCTTCGACAAGAATACCGCGGGCCTCACTCCCACCGTACCCCCTGATCACGACTTTAAACGACTCCCAACAACGACTTTGCTGGCACTGAAATCGCGTGTGTAATGTTCGAGTAGCAGTATCGAACGTAAGTAAGCCGTCGCGCTTAATCCGGCTGGCCGGTAAAGGAGATGCAATAGACGGGCCAACTTGCCAGGTACTTCCTGAATTACCAGCGAGGCGCAATGTAATAGTTCGCCCTTATCAGAGCGGTGGTAAGTTGCGCTCGATAAGAGGCGGCCTCGCGAGGCTGCGGCCATTCGGTGCTGCCGCCTGCCGGTCATGACGGAGCTGTGACGGGAATCTGGCGCCGTCTGTCGGCCAAGCGGCGAGGCTACGAGGAGCACGAGCCACAGGTTGAGGGGCACGCGCCTCTTTTCCTCCTCCAACACCTCCATCCTCCTCCTCATCGTCCACGACCGCCACGTCTTCGTCCCCCTGCCCACCTACCGTCAACCGTCTTTCCCGTCGTCGTTCCGAGTAATCCTCGAAGTCTCCGAGGCCTCGAGGCCTCGAGAACTCGAGAACTAGAGAACTAAAGGACTCGAGAACTAGAGAAATAGTGGCGGTCGGGGGGAGAGAGAACGTTTTTTTTTTTGCCCGCGACGAATTCTTCGCGCAAACTCTGCCCTCTCCCTTTTCTACATATCGCCACTGATGGTGCAAAGCACGGCCGCTGGGAGCGAGCGAGTGCCGCCGTTTCCCAGTTCTCCCTCGCCACTCCGGCATTGCCATAATCGCATAATATGACGATCCGAGATGATAATTATGAAGAGCGACGCGACAAGGAGATTTGGCTGTGGGTGCGACAAGTGCCCGACAATGCGGAGTCCACGGGGTTCCTTGGGTGGGGCTGCTTAAACGAGGTGAGGTTTTCCGATACTTAACAGCCTCGTTTGTATGATTATCACAGCGCAGGCGTGTGATAGACTTGGACATATCGTCCTTACTATTGGACCCCCGCCCGGCTATTTTCTCTTTAACGAAGAAATCTCGAGCCAAGGTTCTTTTTCTCGCGCGATACCCCTTCGAACCTTCCTTCCTCTGTCTTCTTTTTATTATTATTGCCAATACGTTCGCGCGCAATGTCAAAACTAATATCTTCTCATTGGTCACGACAAATGCCACTTCCATTATCATTATTATTATTATTATTATTATTATTATTATTATTATTATTTATATTATTATTATGTGTTTATTAATTTTTGTTTTTTGTTTAGTTTCAAAGACACTCGAGTCGTGGCAGCTCTTTGTACTAATGATTTTCTAATGAAAATATTTTGCTCCTTGTTTTTATTTGGTAATTTCGTTCTTTCGGAATAGTCGTCGTTACCCGAAAAGTCCGAGCGGACACTTATTTTTCTTGCTTTTGTGCCTTTGACTTTCAAAAGGACGTTGCCTCGACTTCTTATAGACGTGAAACACCGTGTCGTTTGTATTAAAACTCTCCGTCAATGCTTGTCAAGCAACTATACGTAAATATTTGATGATAAATATTTGAAGGGAAAAAAAAGACGACATTGTAACGATCAAATTACCGTAAATATAGTTAATATGGGCACGTTTGTACCCGAGGGTCATTTGTCGACACCGCGATGTCAATCACCAAAACAATCTACTTACATTACCAATTTCAATTACAAATTTATTAAGTCTCTCACAATTTCGACGATTGATAAAAAAAAAGCTTAGAGTTTGTTGATTGTAAATGGAAACTCGGGAGATGAACTGCAGACAATGGGACAAGGTAATACATAAATAACATGGGCAATGTGTGTTGCCCATATGTGCAGCAGGTGCGTCTGCACCTGGAAGAGGAATCGCTAATTTCGCAGAGATGCGCTCGGGTGCCTCCTCCGAGTATTTGCAATGGTTTCTTCGGGGCGTGTATGTAGTGTATCAGCTCGGTAACTCAATACTTTTGTAAATATCGTACATATGAAATAAATTACATTATGACGAGCCGCCACCCACATTGGCGTTCGTTTTTTTTCTTCTTCTTTTTTTTTTTTTTTTTTTTTTTTTTTTTTTTTTTTATGATTCACGATATTTGTCTTAATGCTCTTATGTGTGCTACATATTCGTTAACTTGCCTCGTATATTTTTTATATTGTTTATAAGATGTTGTCTTAATATATAATTAATTAGTATCTAATATTTATTATTTAAGGAAATAGGGCATATTTAAATGTAAGATTTATCTCAGCTATGATTGCTGGACATATTCGATATTCTTATCTCTCTGTCTCACTCTCTGACCTGAAATATGGTTTTAAGGGCACAGTTATTTGACCGTATTTTTCAAAAGCAGAATAATAAACTGTAACCAACAAGTAAATAAGAATGTCCTATTAATTTGGCTTTTACTAATTGGATAAGCGTGTAGTTTATTCTCTTTTCTCTCTCTCTCTCTCTCTCTCTCTCTCTCTCTCTCTCTCATTATCTATCTATCTATTTCTCTGTTTCTCTCAAATTCATTAATTTTAAGCTTATTAGCTAATACTTTGTGATTAATTAAATTATACCGTACAACTAAAAGCAATGAATTATATGAATATTCCAATCAATTTAATGTACACAATTTGAAAATATATTTGATCGTAACCTTATTACAACAGTACCAATAGTCGCTTGATTGTCCGAATTAATAATGGCCAAACTATATTAATATTCAAAGCTATTATTATTATTATAGAAATTATAACAGGCGTTAATTGTCATTAAAAGTCAGATTTTTATTCGAATGTCAAATCGCGAATCTAATCCACGGGCGGCGAACGCTCGTTAAACGATCGCTGGATTACCATAAAAACGTATTTATGAAAAAAATTGTCGGTCGTCAATCGCTGGTCACGAACAGGGGGGAAGCGTCGGGGGTGGGGTGGGACGAGGGGGGGGGGTTGGCCGCGAGCCTCTCGCTACTTGTTTATTTCCGTGGCCGAAAGTTGCGGCGTCCAAGGTCTCGGTGCTCGCGTCGCAATTTACTCAACGGCCGCAACGAGGGGCGGTTGTGTTAGGCCAGGGGGTTGAGAGGTGAGGAGGTGTTGCATCGAGTCCGTGAATCGTAAAGTTTTCACAGCAAATCGCTGGCAGGACGCGCGCCGACTGCAAAGCTCCCGCGTTACGACGGCCCCGATCGCTTTGTGTCACGGAGTCGCTCGCGAGCTCGGCTCGGCCAAATAACCCTCCGGGCCTCGTAGTCCTTTTGCACGGGACTTTATTTGCACTGACGTTGGCTCTCCTTTGAAATGCGGGTCAGCGCACTTTCGCTCTATCCGCAGAAAACACGAAGCTACGATGTCACCGTAAATGTCTCCACCTCCCCGGCCCTCCCTCATCCTCACCCCCTGTATTGCGAGCTCCCAACGATAGCCTAATTGACGACGCGCTTTGTCGCGCCACGCCGAGGAGGAAGAGTACAATGTCTGTCGCGAGGATGGATTTTGAGAAAATGCTACGGCCGTCGTCGAAGCTTTCCGATGGTAGTGAACGGATCGATGGTGTGGCAGCTTTTATTCGCCGGCCCCGTGCCCTCCTGCAGGAGCTATTCCACGGGGACGTCACCGTTCCAGGGGTATTATTTTTTTTTTTTTTTTTTTTTTTTATCGCAAAGTAAATAATTATCGCTAGAGGCTTGCCGTACTGTGTGTGGGTCGAGCAAATTCACAAGCAACAGTTGAAATTCAAAGGGAGCGGAAATGCGTGGCAAATTTCTACGCTCTTGTCGACAGTTCTAAAAATGTGTTATTAATTTCATTAAAAGTAATGACTGGTATTTGAAGTTAACTGTATTGATTTTCGTGTGTTCCATTATAAAATTCAATATTAATATCAATAGAATATTCGACGCAATGCTTTTTACGTAAAGGTTCGATTTTAGTAAAGTATATTTATAAAAAATTTACGGCTGAATTTTCAGAAAAAAAGAGAGAGAAAAAAAAGCTTGTTGAAATGTTCTCGTAGTCTGCATTCATCGATATTACACGCTTTCATTAATTTTAAATTAACGATAATTTATAGCATAAATTAATCATGTACTGTTTAGGGAGCACAAACGCTGCTGATGATATTTTGAATTGCGATGAATTATCGGCTCATTTGGTTAAAAAATGTATTTACACCTCTATAATTTGTTTAATAAATTGATATTAATGTATAAATAATGTTTTGAAATTGATGATAAAAATTACAAGCTTGACACCGAATGTGATTACTAATTACAAAAAATAAAAAATAAAAAATAAAAAAAATTGTTTCCATGATTTAAGCTTCACGTAATAACGAGCACGTCAATAGTAAGGACCTATGGAAGGAAGGAGCATAAGGAAATAATCGGTATTTGGGTGCAGTAAAGTGTATGGACTAAGCGGTAACGATGTTAAGTGCTTTTCAGAGGGAATGAAAATTTCGATAATTCGATTAAAATAAGCGTACAAAAAGGACAGATGATCTCGGCCGTGAAATCTGCCCCTGTGATTTGGTTGGCACGGGCGATGAGGCGACGGTGGTGAAAGCGGTGGCGGGGCGAAGGGGGGTGGGGCGGTAGTTTGGCGAGAGGGGTGGGGACTTAACTTCTAAAGCGGCATCAAAGAATTTTGTAACAATTCGATTTTCCTCGAATCTCGATGAGAGAATGAACCCACGGCCTATATTGCGGGCCCATTCATGTACGCGCCATGAGAAGTTCCGCATATATTTCAAAAGGGACGTGACATAACAAGCTGCAACTCCATTTCCAAGGGCACCAACGTGAAAGAGCGCGCGCGTGCATGCGCTCAATCCCGAAGAAACGACTCGTAACAAGTATGAGAACGAAGGCAAAAAGATCCGGTCGGAAACTAGTCCCGGAGGGTCGATAAAGCCATCAAAGTGAACTGCTGCTACTGCGCTGTTGCTTCTTCTTCTTCTTCTTCTTCGTCTTCGTCTTCGTCCTCGTCTTCGTCTTCGTCTTCTCCTGCTGCTGCTGATGCTGCTTCTGCTACTGCTTCTCCTTCTCCCGTTCTTTCTTATTCATCTCCTGCGTTTCCTCCTCTTTTTTCCTCCTTCCTCCCCCTTCCCGTTCACCTCCTCCTCCTCCTCATCCTCATCCTCATCCTCATCCTCATCCTCATCCTCATCCTCATCCTCATCCTCATCCTCATCCTCATCCTCATCCTCATCCTCATCCTCATCCTCATCCTCATCCTCATCCTCATCCTCATCCTCATCCTCATCCTCATCCTCATCCTCATCCTCATCCTCATCCTCATCCTCATCCTCATCCTCATCCTCATCCTCATCCTCATCCTCATCCTCATCCTCATCCTCATCCTCATCCTCATCCTCATCCTCATCCTCATCCTCATCCTCATCCTCATCCTCATCCTCATCCTCATCCTCATCCTCATCCTCATCCTCATCCTCATCCTCATCCTCATCCTCATCCTCATCCTCATCCTCATCCTCATCCTCATCCTCATCCTCATCCTCATCCTCATCCTCATCCTCATCCTCATCCTCATCCTCATCCTCATCCTCATCCTCATCCTCATCCTCATCCTCATCCTCATCCTCATCCTCATCCTCATCCTCATCCTCATCCTCGTCCTCGTCCTCATCTTCGTCCTCCTCCACCACCTTCTCTTACTCTTTCTTCTTCTTCTTCTTCTTCTTCCTCTTCTTCTGTTGCGTCAACAAACAAGAAAATGACGACGAGGATGAAATGGATGGGCAGTCTTTCTCGTTTTGGCAAAAATGCTGGGTTTCCTTATCCGGCTAATAACGGCCTTCGATCTTCTACAACTATCCGCTAAGCGGTGGCCTTTCTCTTTCTTTTCGACCTCTCGCTCAGCCAGGTAAACCGATTTCACGAACTAAAGCAAATATAAAGTGACAAAACAACAAACGACTCGTTACTGCGCGATCACGTCTTCGGAGCTTTTCCTCTGTCTTCAATAGAGACCGAGTGTGTCTCATCGTTTTTCTCTCTCCTTTCGATTCAATCGATCCATCACCTTTGATTTTCTTCCCTTGACGGCGGGCGCGCTTGGGACCCCAGAACCTCACTGCCGTGTATATAAAGCATTAAATATGTTGGTTTATCCATCCCACAAAAAGTAACAACTTCCTTTCTCCGGGGTAATCTGTTTAAATTGTAAATTAAAATCTTTGCGCTTAATGGGCATTAAGAGCCGATGCTTCGTGTCAATCTGTTGGGACTATTTTTTCGTAATTTAATACACTCTACTCTTGTGGAAATTATTTGAAATACCCGACCAACAATATATCACAACTATTAAAAAGATTTTCATCCGTTGAAGGACATGTGTATCACGACCCTAAATACATGGTAATTATAAGAATATATCCAAGTACATTGCCAGAAGAAATTTCCCGTTCACCTAATCACCGAGCATTTGCTTTTAATATAAAATAAAAGACTTAAGTAGGGGAAGATTACTCGAACGCTTGTTGGAGTAAAATTAAAAAAAAAATGTTTTTTTAACTTAAACTTGTGGTAGCACGGAGCTAAAGAAGCCCATTAAAGCATAAATTTGTCGATAATGTAATAATAATAATTCATTGAGCTCGAATAATTTACCGTAATAGTGTTAATGGTGAATTATTTGTCAGTAACTTGCCATGTAGCGTGAACATTCGAAAAAAACAAGGTACACAATTAATGTGAAATTCATATGATTTGGGGCGCGTGATTTAATGCAAAGCAATGCATTATATAGGCAAATTACGTATTCTTTCAAACAATTTATCTCTATTGTGTTGAGATCAAATGCTCACAGAATTCTAAGAATACATATGCTTATATACGTATATATATATATATATATATATATATATATATATATACATATACAAACTAAAATTTTACGAAAAAAATCATTGCCATTACAATGAATATGTAAATTTGTGAATATTAAATATCGTCCACTTTATCGTACTATTCGGGTCAATTAATTATACATTGCGCATAATAATATGCCCATTATCAATCGTATTAATATATAGGATTAATTTAATGTTTGCAGGTCATTATTGAGAAATATCGTAATACGTATTAGTTTTGTAAAGATTACAATCCAGGTGAGCTTGTTTATTTATTTGAGAAATAATATTTTGTACGTTACGTACATCTAGAGCTTTTAATTTATTGTTAAAGTAAATTCATCATTAAACAAGACAGACTTAAAGGATTAAATAAAGTGAAAATAGTTGAGTTTCTTGGACGAAAAAATTGGACGTAATTCGTATATTTTTTTCTTTTCTTTTTGTTTTCATAAACAATAAGGGACAAAGTTATAAGACAAAGTTATTACGGTTGTAATAATAAATGGCCAGTCGTATTTATCGTGAAAGGAACGTTGCGCTAATAAGGTAAATAATGTGATTATTAGTGATGCTACGATCGACATGACGTGCCGATGCAGTAATATTATTATATAATCAAAGCCGCGCGCACTCGTAAAATCGTGGTGAAATAGAATAGGATCTTAGACAGATGAGATTTGCGATAGGAATTGTAACTAATAATGTACAAAGTGAAAATTTACGAGCCGGATGATGGGTTGGGGGCCGACTTTTATAATTTCCAGTAGCTACGGCAACGAATTCCGTGTTCTTGGCGTAAAAATTGTGCCGGTAGCCAATGGGCAGCAGCGATAGATATGAATGGCCGCGATGGTCGCTCCAATATTTCATCGGAGCATCGACAAAAAGACGAGGGAACGAATGTCTATTATCCGTGGGTGCGTCATCGGGGGTCCGGGGCGACCGAAAGCTTTTCTCCGTAAAAGACGAGGCGCATTGAAAGCGGCCATTGCCGAAAAGTACCGGACTTCAGCCGACGTGGCACCGACCGACCGGCACCCAAGAAAAAGACGAAGCGTTTGACGGGGGTGGCGGCACAGTCGTCGGGGCAAACGAAAGGCGATCGTCGCCGGGAGTGTCGAGCCGAGGCCTCCCGCGTCGGCGTCTTCCTCCCCATCATCGAGATCCCGAGCCACGAGACTCGGTTTTATCCCGCGAAGATTTGGACTACTGCGTACCGACTCCCGGATCTCTGGTGCATCGGGGCTGGACGCGAGGTTAAAGGGTCACCGACGAGCCTGGGAGAATAATTGGGACACGAGGAGTCGGGATAGAAACTCGAACTGACTCGAACTCTTTCGCGGTCAAAACGATACAATTCCCATCTCTCTCTCTCTCTCTCTCTCTCTCTCTCTCTCTCTCTCTCTCTCTCTTGGCGAGAATCATTCGCGTCTGTCGAGATGATGGGCTATGAAACGATTCTCTATTGGGATTTCGGTTCGGTCAGCTGCGGGAAAACACGTCTGTTTATTTGCGGGTGCACAAGCGTTTCTCGTACGGTATTGTCACGGTATTATTACGGTATTGATACGGTATTGATACGGTATTGTTACGTTATTATAACGGCATTGATACCGTAGTATGATGTCGGGTATGTGGGGCCGTCAGCATTTACAATCAATTTCTCGAGCGTTGATTTTTCCAATGTTTTTGCCAATTGCATGGCGCGAGACTTGTAGAACATTCAAACACGAATAGTTGACAATAAGTCCTTTCCAATATGTCTCTACCCAATCCTTCCGATCATTCGAAATTATCTCACGATTTATGCATTCTGACATATTTCACGTAATTTCTTTATAGAGGAGATTCGCTAGGATTATTACGATTAATTACGTTGCAAAGGTAAAAGATATGAATAATCAATATTGTTCGTAACGGCTATATCTAACGGCTAATGATATCTAATGCAATGAATGGAGCAGCAAGTATGCAATTAATAATCTAAACATAATTATTGAATTAATTTTTAAAAATTTGAATTTAATATTCCAAATTGAAGTTGATGCAAGCAGCTCAGCAGCCAACTGCAACGGCCAATTGCAATTAGTAAGCATGGGACTTTAATCAATGGTTTCGTATCGTTTATAGAAATTTATGTATCGGCTCGTCCAATACTTCATTGAATGCTTTATAATAATTTTAATTACGTTTGATCGAGTCGATTCGAGCGAAAAGTATTACTCGAGGCAAATAATTTATGTCCCTCATAACGAATGGTTTTTTCTTCTCACATGATAATTTGCGCGAGTAAGAGCGTGAAAAGATAGTGGTCTATTGGAGAATGGGTAGGATTTATTTCCGACAGAACATATCGTATTCGTAAAGTAAATGTAAAAATTGCGCAGTACTGTCGGACATTTGATATACAACAGAGCTTGTGCTTTTGCAAAATAGCTGCCATAATTTCATGTACCTGCCGTACCGACGCTCGCATATCCAATAGCGACGTACAAAACTTGTATCTTTATTACAGGATAAAATGAAATCCTGTATAAAGAGCGGATTCGGTAAATCCATGTTATTTTATAGTGCCGCCACCACCACCACTACCACCACCACCAACGACGATGAGGACGACGACGACGACGACGACGACGACGACGACGACGACGACGGCGGCGACTACCTAAACTCACAAATTATACACGTCTGCATAGCAAGAATCTGCGTGGGTGTAATAACTTTATGAAAAGGCGTATCGTATAAAGAGACGCGAGGAGCCTAAAAGGCCGGGCTTTGACAATGGGCTAATCAGCATCGGGAAAGAAAGAGATCTCAATATTCAGCGGATATATTGAATCTCGCGAGAAATGGCATTATCGAACAGAACGAAACGAACTCCTCGAACCCCTCATCTGTTGAGTAATCTGCCGAGGCGCCGATCGACGCGACAACTCTCCAATTGACTTTTAAATTGAATCGAATTCCGGGAAAGCGGTGGGTGGGAGGAGGAGGAGGAGGAACTCGAGGGGCAATGTTATCCCCGTCGTCACCGTCGCCGTTGACGCCCCCTCGCAGCTCCTAGGTCCGCTCATTTATCGGACAATTTTCGCAATAACGCCGTTATCGTCCCGAGGCTCGCTTGCGTGGGCCATCTGTTGTCGAGATCATTGGCGGTGGCGGCTTGCGAGACAAAACAAACAGCTCTCGCTTGTGCTCACGCGCCAATTATCGGAGCCGGTCATTCCCCAGGTCCGTTCGACCATAATTTGGAGCGGCGCGCGAACAAAGGCTCGACCCCACGCCTACGATCCTTAGACTTCCTTCCTTTCTCTCTCTCCCACTCGCTCGACCTCACTGCCTCCTCGCGCGCTTGCCCGATCCCCCGATCGCTCGACCGTTCGATTCTCAACCTGGCATCATCGCGGCACTTTAAAGAAGAGCGAGGCAGAGGGGAGTAGCCTGATCCTCGTTTGCTATGGAGCTCAGTGTGCAGTGGGGAAGACGCACACGAGCGAGACGCCGGATTAACCAGGAAGTCTTCGTCGCGTAACACGTTTCTACTTACTCTCACAAGGATTTGGCAAGCGATCGTAGTTTACGAGCTTCCAATGCGTATGCGGCTCAGGACGATTAATGAGAAGCTTAATTTTTCGGCAAAGCTTTTAGCCGAGAAAGCCAGTGTGGCCTTTATTGGCCATAAAATTTCACTTTCACGAGTTGTTAAATTTTTAAACCTCTTGCTTCGTAGTCGGCCTGACATAATCATTGAACATGTCGCTGACAAATGTATGTAAATTTAGAGTTTCCTTTTTGTTTTTTTTTGTTCTTGTTTTGTTTTGTTTTGTTTTTTTTTTGTTTTGTTTTGTTTTTTTTTTGTTTTTTTTTGTTTTGGTTTGTTTTATTTTTTTTTTTGGTTTGTTTACACCTGTAACAGCGAGTTGTGATCAATCATAATTTCTGTAAATTGTTCGTAAATGAAGAAAGATTACACTTCATTTATAGTGAACCGTGACCACGTCAAGATTTCAAGCACAATTAATTAACATTGAATTCGTAGCCAAATAATTGCTTAAATACATACACATATATTTCATAAACATTCAAATTTTAATGAAATTAATCCACGAGCTGAAATATTTTAAGCATTCATTTTTATTCTGATGATGCGGTCAATTTTGTTCTATACTCTGCAATAACTATAATCTGACAAAAATACGAAATAAAATGAAATATTTTATTATTATTCGATAAAAACTTATATTTATCATATTTATCAGCAAAGATCCGATAAAATGTCAATTTTTATAATCGTATTTGAATATATAATGCGACTTCAATTTTCGTTCAATATCGAAATGCTATATACCCTATTGTCTAAATTATGTTAAATTTATTTTATTTGAAAATATTATCATCCCCACCAGATCTCATACAAATATACATCCGGCGTATAAATAATCTGGTGAGGAAAAACTTTAATTGCGGATTTAGGATTTAACCACCAAACTACACTAATATATATTTTTCTTTTCTAAATCGACTGTTTCTTTTGCTTACTTCGCGAACATTGTTCACTGTCACAGTTAACTACTGTGGTCCTCCGTTGCCTCTGTAACAACACTACGTGATGTTATTTCTCTGTCTGTTACATTTGTTATATTAGTGCATAAAGAAATGCTGTATTTGATTGTGTGTATGTCGGACGGGAAAAAATCGTGACATCGTGCTTTTTCCAGGAAATTACGAAGACTTCGCCATCTAAAAATCATGCCTTGTCCTTTTCATCGAGCGATTCGATTTCCTCGTGGAAAACGCGGCAGACAACTATTCAAGTGATAAAATCCTTATTGTAGTCGACGACGTCGCGGTCGTCGTAGTTGTTGTTGGTGATATCCATTTGTTTATTTATTTTTTATTATCGCTCTTACATGCTATTTATTACAATTCTTATTATCGTTTGCATTAATACCGATAATAGTGATTTGATTTCCATTAATAATTCAAATTCAACTATTTACCGTTCACTTGAAAATCATTGTATTTTTGTAATTTTATTTTATTATTTAATTCCATCACTTCACGAACTTCATTTGCGTAATTTAATTTTCCTTACAATTCTAAAAGAACGATGGATGGAGTTTTTTTTCTGTTTTTATTACATCACTTTTTCTTCGTGTCTTGTTATGGCTTTAACTATTTTTTCAAGTTAAATATTAATTTATTTTACTTATGTTTCATACACAGTTGCATTTTACATCTACGTATGAGTTAGTTTAATATTGTTTTATAAAGCAGACTTTCAAATTATATGATAATCTCCGAATTTAAATAATTTCTAACTAGAATAATACCATATTAATGTTTAATATAATAATTACTTTTATTAATTCATTTTGTTAGGTTCCCAGATTTGCATAACTTTTAATCTAATTAAAAATCTTTGACCAACGTTTTCGAAATCTAATCCATCCTGATTACTGATTACACAAACATGAATTTTTAGTATCATCGCAGCTAACCTTGTTTGTTTGCCTTTGTGACTTCAATAATTATTTCCTTCGCATTCGACTCTAAGTCATTAAGTGTTATTAAATACAATTATTGGGGCCATACCCGGCATATCGGTTTGTTTGCCTCTCACTACTTCATTGTCTAACTTTGAGACTATGATTCCACGATTGCATTCATCTTACGACCCTTTCCAGCCTTCGTTCTTATCAGCTATATTAAAAAAAAAAAAAAAAAAAAAAAAAAATAAATTATCATTTATTATTCGTTTTCATCATCATCATTAGTATTCTTACTTCGTGTGTGACTGATTATTAAAGCTTTAATCATTGAATAATAAAGAATAATAGATGTAGTATTAAAATGAGTCACAAATTGTCTGCAGTTTTAAAACAGATCTCAGTTTGTAAGGTCGGCGATCCTAAATTACAATTACTTAACTAGTAATAATCGAGGTGCATACAGTAATTTTCCATCGCCCTACTACTACTAAATGCTCACATTTGACTTTACTTTACAAGATATTTTTAACTTTAGGCGCACCAGCGAGTGTCGTGCAGCACGACAACACCGCACAGAAGAAGTATCGTTGGAAAATATTGAATTAATTTATGCCGAATAATGCGCAGCGACGTTTCGCTTCCCAGCATTAGATCGTTATTCCTTGAGCGAGCGAAACAAAGTACGCGATAGCAGATAAATTTAAGAAGAGGTCCGCATGTACGAACTCTATGCCGTCGTTGATGTCGGGTATTTTTCCCAATGATTGCGCTTGGGACGATTACTCGGCGTAACGATCGCCAAGCCAAATGAGAGGGAAAGAACCGAAAATTACCACTTCGCCGTTTGCCCGATGCCAATTTGTTGATTTTCGAGCTGCCGCTCGCTCGTAATGAGATTCCGAGTCTTGCCTTCTTCTTCTCGTCCTTCTCCCTCACCTCCTCCTCCTCCACCTTCTTCTCCTTCTCCTCTTTTACCTCTTCCTTCCTTCCTTCCATACCTCCTGGCCGTGGAACTAATTTGAATCGAGCGGGCAACCCGCCGAATCCAATTCCTCGCGCACACGTACACACGAAGGACTCCTTAATTTTTCCTCCCGTCGCTTTGAATAAACGCTTTGACATTCACGCGCTGTACTTTTTTAGCTTCAAGCGCTCGCCGATTTTTCCGCCCGTCGCTTGGATTTCTATCCACGTACGTATCTGCCCTTCCCACTCGGTCCCCTCTCGGCGTTATTTTCGCGGCGCCAACGTCTCCTCGACGTCTCTTCCTCGCGCGATACATCCTCCTCCCATCGGTCTCGTAACTCCATTTCCCGTATGCGTTTGTTTTCCCGGGGCCGACCGTCGTTGTCGGGAACATTTACGAGCCGAAAACGTGAACTTACGTCTCCACGGGGCTTACGTCTTATCGTTCTCTCTCTCTCTCTCTCTCTCTCTCTCTCTATCTATCTCTCTCTCTCTCTCTTTCCCATTCGCCCTCCACTCTTCTCTCTCGCCACCTCCGCCCTTAGTCGTGCGCTGTCACACACACTCTCTCTCTCTCTCTCTCTCTCTCTCTCTCTCTCTCTCTCTCTCACTCTCACTGGCCTACCTATTCCTCCAGACGTCTTCGTGTTGCCGGTCGCTTGTCGACTTTTGTCACGGGGACGTCTCCCGCTACGGGGTGCGCCATAACGTAGGAAGTCCCGCCCGCCGTGCCCCGATCGACAATGAGTAAATATTCCCATCTGGTCGACGCGGTTTATGCCCCATTGTTTGTATACACGAGAGTCCATTGTATTTTATTGTCGTGCCTGACGTGTCCGAAATTTTGCAGGTACCGAGCGCTGCCACGTTGAGTCATTTTATTTAACTGGCTTTTAAACTTTTTTTCTCTTTCATCGGTATACTACACGCCATAATCAGCGGAGGGAGCGCAAAAGTACCTTTTTTCCATTTAATGTAAGGAAGAAAACTGGGTGGAGAAAAGGTGAGAGCCATTGGCTATTGGATAAAATCGAGCCGCTCTCGTTGAAGAATTAATAATTATAAATTATATTTTTCCCCTTTACATGTAATTTCTCTATAATTATGCTAAATTAGTTTTAATCTTTTCGTAAGAATCAAATTATGCCGAATTAACGTAAATTACAAAATTAAGCCGAACCTTGTTCTCTTCTTCAAGATTTTTGTAAATCATGGCGAAGGAATATGCTTTGGATGTTTTGCGTTTCAATTTAAGGACTCGAGAGACTTTAAAAACGCAAATATAATTTTTATTTGATTTATAGCGTGTTTTTAAATTAATTGCAATAATTGTTTTTATTGCTTTTATAACTTGTACGTATTAGACATGGCGTAATAATTTTATAATTTCAGCTCGTCATAAGCGCTTAAGATAATTCATGAAAGTGTAATTTGTAAAGCGTCGGGTTATGTTAAAATTCTAGTAAAATCCGTTAAAAACACATGGAAGCATTGTTACGTTTAACCCGAATGATGAATAATATATCAAGTATGAAAGATATCTTTGTTGCTTAATTTTTACTAAATAGACGCTTAAAGCACATCGTATTACTAATTCGCAATTTTTAAAGTTTGGAATATTACATGGCGCGAAACCATTGAGAAGATAAAAAAAACTTTATGCGCAAGACCGTGAAAACTTTTTCTTCGATTTAAATATTCTATTATACATTATATTCTTATCAAAAATCTTGCAAGCGAGTCGCTGACATTTCAAATTGAACTGACGGAAAATCGTATCTTATCATTGTTTACGAACAAACAATGTCTAGAATTGTCTCGAGCAGCGAGCAGAATATCGGTGTTAAGCATAGTTACCGAAAGCAGGTGAAGCCTTGTTAGTCATTCTTTCATATTTTCAAGTATGTGAAATTTATATTTGCGCATGACCTTCTGTTTCCCATTTAACGTCTTATACCGGCGCACCTTTCAAAAATATCTTTTCAATATTTTTCCTCGTGTATATCCATATTATGCTCATACGTAACGTTGTTTCTATCGCTCATCGACACTTGACTTGTACTTCACCACTATTCAAGTTTGTATGTTCCATATGAATAATATTGAGGAGAACTGAGAAGAGAAAGAGAGAGAGAGAGAGAGAGAGAGAGAAAGAGAGAGAGAAGCGCGTAAACGACGGGAGGAATTGCAAATTCTTCGAACGATTCTTCTCTACCTGATTAATTTTCATCGTTTACCCGCCTGTATGTGACGTTGGTGGTATCATGGAATTCGTGAGAATATACGAAATCCGGGATTGATGTAAATCAGTCAAACTTATTCAAGAACACGATTTCGTTATTTTAGGCTTTTACTACGAGTCGTTGGTGCAGCCGCCACGTTGACTACACCCACAACCGCCTATTCCCCGGTGGTTCACGCCGATTTCCGTAAATTTATGTTTTTAATAGAGGTCTGGAAAAGTGCGAGCTGTAAATGCACCAAGGCCGTTTCATTTCCTTTCGTGCACCTGATGACGATAACGCGCCTCTGCTCCTTCGATTCGTGAGAATATTGGCCTTTGGAAAGGAGCGGCGACCTAAAGGAAGAAACGCGCGTCCGTGTCGTCGAAGCGATGTCGAGGATTACGCGGATGGCTCTTTGGCTTTATGTTTCTTTCCCTTTTCTCTTCTTTTCCTTGCATCCTCCCGCCCTCTCTCGTTCACTCACTCTCTCACTCTCTCACTCTGTGACCATCTCTCACTAGCCGTGTATCTCGTCCTTCCTCACTTTCACTACTTGGCTTACTCAGTCATGGCGGGATAATATATAAGTGTGCATTGTAACTTGTAACTACGTTGTGAAATTCGTTTTAAGCTCGTCAGCCATTGGTCGCACGATGCCTGGCGGCTTCACATGCTAATAGACTTGCAAAGCAACTTGTTGCCCATGCACATAACGAAAAGCACTGAAATAAAATAACCGATAATGTTTTTAATTGTCTTTATGAAAACAAAAGTGGCCATTTAGCATTAGAGATATTTTACTATTTGCATATGAAACATATTTGTTTCGTAGAAACAAAAAAAAAAAAAAAAAAATCAAATACATTGTCAATTGATATACATCATGCACAGTTCCACGTCGATGTATAGGACTTGGTTGCTTATTTGTTATTTAGCTCCATTTGTTATTTAGCTGATCGAGCTCCAATTGCTCTGAAGCGTTCGCACGTTCGACTCAAAGCTGTCAGCGACGACGCTTGTTACCATTCTCCTTGGAGAATTGAAAATCATAATAATACAACAATAATGATCAATCGCAACGATCGAAACACGCTCAAATTTAAGAGAGACGAGTTGTGTAGAGAGTATAACTCGCATGGGAAAAAATTTTCTAGTCCAGTTCGTACACGATTTCCAAGATTGCAAGTTGTCGTTATGCGTATCGGCCTTGTCATGCAATTCCAGCGTTTCGACACGTGCCACTATCGGCAATCGGTCAGCTTTAATCATTAATATCATTCAAACGCATCATTCATCATTGCTAACGTTTATAAGACACACACACATATCTATATATATATATATATATATATATATATATATATATATGTATATTATACAGAAGCTTAAGTAAATCATACACACGGCTAAAATAGTATTTCAATGTCAATAGTTGACTTAATATTAATTCGTTTATCATCCGCTCGCTGCGAATTCGCAACATGTCTTTCGTTACTTATTCATTTACATTTTCAATTTACTCTCGGATTAAAATTCCATAAAGCACATAATTACATGAATTGACAATGCAATTGAATAGCTCGAAAAATTATATAGCCTTGTTTCGTTTTTATCGACTGGGCATTTAACTCGAAGCATCGGTTGAGTCCACAAAAAAGACTCGTAATTATACAAAAATTTTAAATAAGTAACATTACACGACCTTTGCTATTACGATTTTTTTTATTCCATTTTCATGCTTAAAGCAAATCGATTGTACTGAATTTCTTTTGTCCCATTGGCTTTAATTACTTTAAAAATAAAATACAAATTAATAATAAATTCCGTGCATCAAAGCACACGGAGAATAAATATCAAAGTCCTTTTCTTTGCAATAATTTATCCAAAATACAGCTCATGGCTCGCAGTAAATTATTCAATAGATACACGAGGATTTAAACTGAAAAACTTAAGTGCAAATGAATAACGAATAACAATATTAAAAATGCTCATATATGTAGGAATGTTAATAAATTGTGCTTAAGAATAGTAAATGTTCCGAGTACTCGAGCATTATCTGATCAAAATTGTTTTGTGCGTTTCGAAAATTAAAATGCCATCCATCAAAAGAAACGTGATTAAAATTTTCATTATGTATTTGTCCATAAGAGTAATAGCACGAGTAGTCCGACGAGTCCCTTTAAAATTCGGCTCTCACGAATCACCTTTCATCCACAGCTTTCTAAACTAAATTAAGTGCAGATGAGCACCTGCCAACAAGACCAGATATGTCTGCCCAACAAAAAGAAAAAGAAAAAAAAGGCACTTTCTAATTCATGCGGAAGGACGCGCGGGACTTGAATATCGGATGTGTTTAAAGAGCGTGTCGGCACTTTTTTTTACGGAAGCGTACGCATCCCTCCAAGTGCGAGGAACTCTACCGAAGTCTGCCTCTCCCGTCACGGCTGTCTCGAGAGGATTTTTTTCCTCGCGCGCGGGCGGGCCTCCTCCACCTCGCGTAAGCTCCGAGCTTTACACAGGGCCAAGCTTTGATGGCCTGTTACACCCGCTCCCCCCCCCTCCCCCTCACCCTTCCCCTTCCCCCGTTTTGTCTATCCCCTCTTCCAACCCCTCTATCTCTGTCTTTCTTTATTCTCTTCTTACTTACTTACTTACTTACTTACATACTTACATACTTACATACTTACATACTTACATCGAGGCTTTCCATCCCGTGGCTAATTCGTGCATTGAGTCTCAACGAGGGCGTCGCACCGCTCGGTCTTTCTCCAAACGGCATAATTTTTATGCTCCGGGCGAGTATGGGCTTTAAACGGGTGTTCGCCGCAAAGAAGATGTCACGCTTTACGAGCACTTAAATCCGAAAGAAAACAAATTAATTCAAAGTCTATGAAATTTTTTTACGAGCAATTAAAATATTCGAATACAAGACCATATAAATTAATGAGAGATTCTATTTCGCTTGAAAATGTTCTTTCACGTCCTCCGTCACAATATAGATTTCCAATCTCACTGTATAAACTATGCGAATTTATATATGCGTCATTTGCAAGAGCAATAAAAACTTTTCGAATAAATAAATTATCAACAAAACAAAATAAAAAAAAATAAATAAGTAAATAATTAAATAAATGATAATCAAGCTGTAAACTTAATTGATTATGATGAAGTAACGATGCTGTATTTTTAATGGATTTCTTATTAAGCGAAAATAATGATACCATAATGAAAACAATTTTTTTGTTTTATCTTTATATTTCATATGATGCTTGATGGTTGATATTAATCAAAATGCCTATCTCGAGATATTGTTTTTTTTTATAAAATTAATAGCGCGTTGAAAGCATCGATGTATTTCCTCGATGCATAAATTCTGCATACAATTCATCTATTAAATGATGTCAATTAACGATACGAATCAACCATAGATTAAAACCAAAAGCAAAGAAAGATAAATTGAGTGAAATTTTAATACGCCAAAATAATTCAATATGTATAAAATTGTATTCTGTCTAGAGAAATTAATTACTTTCACATACATAGTGAGCGCATTCTTAATAAAAGTCTTCATGTTGCATAAATTGATCTGTTGAATATCAATTATATTCCTTTTAGATTAAATATAATTAGCAATTTTTTAAACGAGCGATCGTTAAATTATGTACAATATAATAATTGCCGTATAGCAAGCCATTATTTATCCCTAGATATTTTTTTGTAATTTACTCTGAAATTTCGTTATCGCGCGCTTTTTCTTTGTCCCTTAATCCTGTCAATGCCAGTCTATACGCTTCTCTCTCCGTACTTTTATTTATTATTCTATTTATCTCGTATATACATATACATATACATATATATATATATATATATAAGCCCATTCATTTATCTGTGCGTGTATCAACTCATCTATCTCCTTACAATTTACAATCCGTTTGCTTTAAGAAAAACATTCTTCCGTTCTGTATCTTTTCCACTTTCATTTTCGTCTTTGCTATGATTCTCCCGCCTCCACCTACCTACCTCCCCACCCACCTCGGCAGCAGCAAATGTAAGATATCTTTCTTCCGAGAAATGCATTAGCACCATTTCACAAGGAACCTCATGAATTCTTAAACACACTCTAGCTGCAGCCAGTGGCGCGATCTCACAAAAACTCTTACATTCTGTGATTCGAGGGCTTGTTGTTATACATATATAGGCGACCTCGGGGAAAAAAATCACGCGATACGATTTCTTTCGAAGCAAGTGGTGTCGTTTTAAGAACACTCGCAGGATTCGAACATTTATAACGTCGAGAGATTGTACATCGACAAGGACAGCGATCCGATCAACGCATCCCTTCGCGCGCTTATCTGAATCTTCGTCTTTTCCTCCCAGTATGGCTTACAAGAAAATAAACTTAACCTGTGTCTTTTTGTTCTAATCATTTGAAAATTATTGGGGTTACCCTCGACTATTCATAATCTTGAAACGGGGCGAATTCTGTTTCTTAAGACATTGTTATTTCCGTCCTACTGTAACGACTAGATTTTAAAGTTTAAAGCAATTCGGTTTTTTTTTTTTAAGTTTTCTTTTACTATGACTGTTAAGCATTTGGCATCGTACCATTACGTAGATTTAGAAATAAAAAAAACTCATACAACTTATTTATTATCTTGGTAATCTAAATATAATGTAAGATTTACTTTACACCTAAATGCTTAAATTTTGCTCTCTATTTACCTAAATTATGGACATCTCTCACAACTATATTGAATTTAAGCATTTCTTTGTTTAATTAAAAAATATACTGTTATTTGATTAAACATACTGTACTCTAAAAATACACAATTAATTAAGATGATTTGTGTACTGTAGAAAGAGTAAACAAACGTGAAAATTTCATTAGTAAAATTTATTAGTAAAATTTGTATTAATAAAACATGAGTTTGACAAATAATGTATTTGAAAACTACTTCAATATAACATATTAAAACGAAATTTTTAAACAACCGAAATTAATAATAATACATCAAGCAAATAAACAATTTGCCTTAAATGGGAAATCAAATTTTAATTAAAAAAAAAAAAAAAAAAATACAAGCGTTTGAATTTAATTTTTCAGTAATGGCGGCTTTTTGTTATACAGATTTTGCTTATATCCATAGTGTATTTTCGTACATCACAAACTCGATTAAAACTTTGTGGAGGACTATTTTATAAATTTCGTGCATTTAATTATTTAATTCCATTTTGCTTTTTCTTCGTTTTGTTTAGCCCCGACGATAAATTACATTTTGTTCAACTTTACTTCCTCGGATGAGATATTTTCAACATTACGAGTAAAAAAAAAATATTTTATCTTAGCTAGCATGGAAATTTTATCAGTAAAACAGTGTCTAAAGAATAAATTATCTTAAAAATTTCGTAGACCACAAGTAAAAAGAAAAAGGTTGGTAAAATGATATCAGTAAATAATGCTTATTCATCATTTTTAGAAACTAGTATTGGCTTTCTATTATCCATATTAATAACCGGATGTATCAAGAGTCGACGAATCGTTTTGTTTAAATATTCTGTCTAAGAGACATTTTGTATAAGGATATAAGGAATATACTCTTTCAACCTGAAATTCTGGGGAATCGGAACCCATTTGGATTTCCGTAAACTGTCGGTAAACCAACTGTGGGGAAGATAATATAAAGAGGCAATTGTTGTGTGGCTAGAAAATTCTGTAAATTTTGTTTTGCCTGTATTATTTTATTTTATTTTATGTCACATCAAGCCGAGTGGGTAGTACAATGTTTGTTTATCGAATGTGCTTTATGAAACTATACGCTCTCGTTTAAAAGCATTTGTCCGAAACAATGGCGCACTTCTTTTATTCATTCATTTTTATAATTATATAAAAATATTTCTCTTATCATATATTATTATTATTATTTTTTTTATTTTAAAACAATTCTTGTTAAAATTTGTATTTTATACTTTATTTAGTGTTAGCGTCGATTTTCAATTAACTGAAACTTTAAACGTTCTTTTTCTACATACAGTTTCGAAGAACAAAGTTTTACGACTTGTTTAAAAGCACTAAAATACTTGTTTATTTAATCATTTTAGAATTAATGGCGCGCTAACTTTTTATATTCGTCATTGAATTTATTTTTTTTAATGTCCATGTTGTATCAAATACATGACAGCTATTGTGTATGTGCTATTATGACTTAATTTATATCATTAATATAGTCATTACTATAATTATGAAGAATTTCAATCATCAATTCATTACATCTTACTATTGTAAATCCATATTTTCTAATTATGCATATTTAATTGAACAAAATTTACATTAGAAATGAGAGCACAGGCACATATTTTTTCAATTACATTAGTTTTTGGATTTATTATGACGGTAATCGAACTGTTTAAGAATTTTATACATTATTTCATTAAAAATTCATCGTCGATGTGATAAAATACAAGTTTTTTTTTCTTTTTTTTTTTTTTTTTTTAAATATCAATAAATATAATTCTCATTGATAAAAAATATGATACATTTAATTGCGCCATATATTATCTTGGATATGAATCACTGATTCGTAAATGTTAATTTCGATTTGTACAACAATTATTAATAGATTTCACACTATAATGAAAGAATCAAAAGTACAGAGTTCATTATTACTATTAGAAAATTAATATTTATTGTAATACATAGGTATGTATAACATAACATTCTTTTTGAATATTTATCTACGCGCTAGACATGACTCAAAAATCAGGAAATTAGATTTTTTACTCGGAATTAGACTCAAAAATCAGAAAAATACTTTCAGAAATTATTGATAATTGAAATGTTTTTAACAATATATTTTTACTGGTTCTGATATTGTTTAATAATGCTTGATTTAAGCGAAAAATGAAAAACTATTGCTATTTTTCTTGATTTCCTGTATTTTATGTTTATTACATTTGTTATAAACTTTAAATAGTTAAACTTTAATTAAAACAATTAAATAGTTTGTGTATTATGAATTAGTAAATTATCATTGTAATATAATTACATTTCTTATTTAAGGTTGAGAATTACGTAGGTTTGATTATTTTCAGTCGTTTTATTTACATAAATTAATCTTTTATCTAATTATTTTTTCACTTTATTTTTCGATCTTTATTTTACATGGCCTCCACTTGATAAGCATATTATATAATTTCAACGAATTTAAAAAAACTTGAGGTTTAATATTTGAAAATATGCTCTAATGAAAATAAAGAGAATTTTGAAAAAATAAGAATTACCTTTCTTGACAAAAGTTTTCCAATTCACTAATTGTGAATATCACGTATTTTCTTATTATGATGAAATCGCTTCATGAATATCTACATATTTTGTTATTCTATGTTGTTTATGATGTTTAAGCAGGATTATGGGAGAACGAGTTAAAAAGCATTTTGAAAAAGTAATTGAAGGGGCCAAGTGTAATATTTGAAAATACAAGATTTAATTGTAGAGATGTAGCTCTAAACGCATTTCTCTTTATTTCATTCGGGTGCACGAACAAGATTTTACTTCTCTAAATGAATATTTCCTACATCTTTTTTACGAGTACCCTATTTATATTGTATAATTGTGTATGGTTTTAGTACAAAAGGCCAAATTATTGTGGCCAAAATGTGAATAAATATGAATAAAGCTTATTTATTAAAAAATATTAAAACAATATAAAGCTCGTTTTTAATTCGTAGCTTTTCAAGCTTTCGATTATTGCACCGAGAGTTGAATAATTCAGCTTTAAACATCCAATAGCATCTTAAGATGTAGCCTCTCAAGTAGAAAATTTCTTTTCTAAATTATACCCTACTACGAAGCGATAGCATTCCTCGAACCTCACAATATCCATCTCACACTTGATCTGTCCCTCGCAATTCGCAATTCATCTCAATTTCAACATTAATAAATAATTTACCAGTTCATGCGTTCGCTAAATTTCCTCGGCGCGTAACGTACGCAGTGTAGCTCCCATCGACGCCCATCCCGGCGTCCCTCCGCTTTCCCCTCGAGTAATCATCCGTCAATCTCCGCTTTCGCCACGTAGCCAAAGTAGCCGCTTTATATCAGCATCCCTTGAGAAATTTTTCAAGTATCTCGCAGACGACAGGCCGAATTTATTGCTACTCGTTCGGGCGAGGGGCCTCGGAATCGCGGCAGACTCGCGAAAGCCGTGGGTGAGGAAGGGAGAAAAAGAGCGCCGAAGAGGCTGGAGGAGGCGGAAGGATTGGTAAGGTTGGATGAGGGAGTCGGCGAGGGTGGAGGAGAATAAGGAGGAGTAGAAGGAGGTGGGGTGGGGAATACGACCGAGGAACAGAAGCCCGTCGTTCTAATTTAAACGTCGTGCGGGGGATACGGGCGGGAAGTTGCGGCAGCGGCTCCTCGAGACAAAAGGAGCACGGACATCTGCGGGCCGGAGGTAGAGGAGCGCGCCGGCCTCTCGCCGATTGGACCGGCCAGGAAATGCGTCTTTTCTCTTTTTCCGGTCACGTGTCCCGCCCCTCCGCCGGGCCTATCGCGGCCGCGAGGGCATCTGCTTGCGCGCGCGTGCCCGTCTGTATAATTACGCGCACGTCCTCCTCCTCCTCCTCCCCCTCCTCCTCCTCCTCCTCCTCCTCGCCATTCACCCGTAACTTTGGGAAAACAAAGTTCTTTACGGCCAGGAATGTGTCACATTATTTTAGGAGCCAGACGCTCCTAGCTTACACCCGATCCCCTTGAATGAGAAGCAGATCTTTTCGTTCCGTGTTCTTTGCGTCCGTCAACTTTCTTCTGGTCGAGTTGCTTGATTTCATAAACAAATCATTTTCAGCGAGTGCTATATTTATACGGCGCGGGGGGGGGGGCACAGTAAAATAAAATCTTCTTGACATTTTTAAAATTGCTAATTTTATTTCTCCAATGGCAATCTATTAAGATTATTGTAATAAGGCAGATAATTTAAATTAAAATTAATAAAGTTGCGAGCTCATTCGCGTGGAAAAAAGGTACGTTGTCTTAATGGTTTTACAGTAACTACTTGGTTTATTAATAGATATTGTCAATAATAGTGAATTATCTTGTCGGGAATTGTTTAAATAAAGTAAGGCGTGGCTTATCGTCCATTGCTTATTTACACAGTTTGTAAGTAAAATTTGTAAAACGCAAAAATGAACAAATTCGGATAATGTTTTGTCTTTGCACCAGAGATATTAATGCCAAGTGATTTTACATATTTCAGACAGATAATCAGAATTTCAGTAATTTTTAATACTCAAGCGAATTCGTCGTGGACGTGTAAACTCGTGCACATGTAACGTCTCTCGACTGCGCACCTATCACTCGAATCACAGCAAAACGAGAGACAGAGGTAGAGAGAGAGAGAGAGAGAGAGAGAGAGAGAGAGAGAGAGAGAAGAGGATAATTCGAAGGATCGAAACAAATGGGCTTTGGATTAATTTACGCATAAAATGCGACAACAGCAGCAGCGGCAGCAGCGGCAGTGTCCCCTTACAGAGTGATTGCTTTGGCCGTCAACGTCACGGCGAACATAGTCCGATATCTCTTGGCTTACACTTGGTTACGGCTATGGGAGGGGGAGGGGGGGGGACCATTTAAAGGCTTTCGTAACCTTCTCGGGACTCTTATTCTTCGCCGAGGGATTTCACTTTTTTCCCTCGAGTCCGCTGACAGATTGAGCCTGCCTTAAATTTATTGTCGCGAAGTAATTTTGAGGTCTACCTGCGGGCACCCAGTGACAATCTTCGAATTTATAGTTCAAATTGTACTGTAAAACTATATGTCCGAAGCTGCATATGTAGTAATATGACTATTTCGAGTATTATTCTATAAGTTTGACTCAAGATTCGTCAAGGGTCTTGCTCCCTCTTTCTCTATCTCGGTCTGACTGACGTTAACATTGTGTCAGAATGCGCAACGGCAGTTGGTCACACTTCTGTTTATAGTTGTTGGAAAAAGAATTTTTTTCTTGTTAAAAATACACTCGCTGCTTTATAAAGCTACTTTCTTTATTACTAATTAGTAAAAATGACAATACATTGGGACAATAAAACGTGGGAGAAGGTTGATTTACCTATTAGATAAGTAATCGTGTTTTTCTCCCTTTTCTTCCGATAATCTTATCAAATTGCTTCAATATAAATTCTAATTTAACAATATAACCGAAATTATTAAAAGAATTTTTACGCAAAGTAATAAGTAACTGTCGAATTTCATTCGGCATCCTCTATCGGTAAAATTGGATATTGGAAAATTAATAATTTTTTCCCAACACGCATCACGGCCCCATGTTTTTAACCAACTTCCAAGCATAACGAACCTGTATTTTGTGCATAAACCTTGTAAAAGAAAATCGAACGTCTAGATTTAAGTAGATCAATTTGCAAACTATATAAATGCAGCTGTGACTGTGAAAGATATTTAATTAAATATTAAATTGTAACAGACTTATACATCGAAAATACTGTTATTCTGTTTAGAGTTGAATCGACCTGTATAATAGTTATTGCGTTTTTTCAATTTAAAATTTTTTCCTCCTTACCGTCTATCGAGTATTTCATAAACTCTAAATCAATATTTCCTCAATATATATAATTCAAATGTCATTAATTTAGGCAAATTTGAATCATATTCAATAAATAATTAGCCCAACGTTAAATTAACAATAAAGCTATTGAATTTGAATTACAGTTTGCAAATTACTTTATTAAAAAGAATAATTACATCACTATTTATGTTTTGCGTCTTAGAAAAGAGTCGAATGATTATTCGAAACTAAACAATATATTCCATAGAAATCGGATTTTAAGGTTATCTCTTGTTCAGGATTAATAACAATGCTACTGAGGCCACGCGCACTTTGAAAGGAATAAATTAAAATTAGAGTGAGATTCGATTGAGATATAATAATTGGGATTTCAGTACAAATACAGCCCAATATAATTCAAAACTTTATTCAATAAAGAGGTAAACTATACTCTAATTACAATGTAATGTAACAATGGTACGATTGCATTGAAAATTATACACATACAAGTCTTATGTAGTATTCGCGCGCGCGCGCGCACACACGCAACACACAAGCACACGAATATTAATTTCGAGTTATTTGCATATTTTGAAGTTTATTAATAAAACAAATGATATAATGTAGCAATTTCGGGTGTTACGCAGCATTCAAATTTATTACATTCAAACGACTTTAATTTTAGTCGGGGAATATGGTTCTATAAAATTACATTTACTTTAATAGAGAATTAGAAAATTTAGAGAAAACGTTTTTATGGGAAAATAAGAGATTTCGTGTTAAACCGTTGAATTACCGTTACTTACAGTAATCCCGTAATAAATATTATTTTAGGCAAATAATAAAATATTTATAAAAATTATTTTCTACTTTGGTAGGAAAAAATTGCAATTTTTATTGGCTTATTTGTAACAGTTGTGAAACTATAAAATAAGACTTTCATTTGATCAAATAAACAATAAGGTGGTTCATAATATTTTATTATATTTTATATTTTATATTTTTTATTTTTTTATGATATTGTAAAAGAAAATAGATGGCGAAATTATATACTTTATTAGTTTAGTTATTAAAAAATTTTTTTTATACATACAATTTTTATGGATTAATATAAAAATTCTTTACAATAAACTCGGGCTATTTTTGTGTCTATATATTTATCTCTACGTTTCTTTATCTGTCTGTCTGTCTGTCTGTCTGTCTCTCTCTCTCTCTCTCTCTCTCTCTCTCTCTCTCTCTCTTTATCTTTAATATAATTTAAAAACAAAATTCGAATTGTTTTGATAAGTCTTGTAAAGGTAGAAAGTAATATAGTTTTATAATCACAATAAAAGGGTAATGTAAACGGTGCTAGTGAAATGCAATTTTAATTAAAACAAAATGTGCTTGCAGGAGCAATATTTTTCTCTTACTCGTTTACGTTGTTCGCTCCAGAAAATGCGTTTTCTCTTCTTACTTTGCTGGCAATATCCGCCGAGTTCAACATTCGCACTAGCGTCCCACAAAAATTCTCCACGTATGAGAACAGAAAAAAGTAAAGAGCAAAAGGATTGGGAGACAATTTGATTTGCCAGTATATGCAATGTGCACACTATTTCCAATCTTATTTTCACTTTGTACTTTGATCTTCAAGAAGTAAAACATGCTTCGTTCACCTTTATATAAAAATACTCTTGCAAAATCATTAAAATAATCACATATTTGTCGAATTATTAATATACTAGTTATATTTATACGGAAGGATTTTACTAAAAACACTACAATACAATTCTTTATTTACGTAAGAGCGAAAAATCGAAATAAAGTGTAGACGGGGGATTTGGTTAAGAGATTCACTTTAAAAATAAAAATGATGTAATTATATATATATATAAAAAAAAAAAATGTTATCTTTTAACCTTGTTCAACTAGCATCATTAGGCTCGCTAATTTCGAATTGGCTGATTTGTTAAATTTACACTCATCTCGATTAATACTCATGATATATAGAAATAACATTTTCAGCAAAACATAATCCGTTCGTCAAAGTGCGTGCATGAAAGAATGTGTGTGCGAGTGTGTACTTACGCCTTGAATAGGCCCTATTGCATTAATGGTAATTTTATTCCACGTTTAATGATGCAATGTCTATTTTAGAATTTTTCAATTTGCTGAAATAACTTGCCTCAGTCCAGCCGTTCCCCATCCCGTCGCAAACGTTAAAAAAATCACAAACTCTTGGAGACCATTGGGCTTGATGGAAAGAAAAGCGGGTCAAACAAAGGAACTGCCTTTTGAAAAATATTACCGGAAAGAGATTGAATTCTTCAAATGGTTCCGGCAATGCGGGAGAAAAAAGAGACGTGGCGAGGAAAAACATCCGTACAACGGGAGGAAAACTTTCCACGTCGCTTATAAAAACAGCTTAAAACGTCCGTCGCTCGTTTTGCAGGCAGGTAAAAACGACAAAAGGGTATAGGAAGGAAATCAGCGGTTGGAAGGAATCTCGCGCAAGCGCTTGCTTCGCCTTTTTGCATCCCGAGGCCTCGCTCCGGTCGCCGCCTTGTTCGTCCCCTCCGCGGTAGCGTGGAAAGCCCAAGGAAATTGGCAGGGATCGGTAAACCCTTTGTGCGGGCGTAGGTGCACGAGCCAGCCGAAAGAGAAAAGATCGTAAACAGCTGCGAGTGCCATTTCAATAAACGGCTAGTAGATCGGATTTTCGGACGACGAACGGCAGATCGGCCCTTTGATCCCGTGGGGCCCTTGCGCCGGAATTCAATTCTTTCTACGCGCCCACGATTCCCCCGCCCACGATTCCCCCCCCCCCCTCCACTTTCCCCACCGAGCCCGGCCACCTTCACCCTTTATTTTTCGCGCCCTGCCGAGACGTATTATGCGCGCACACACGCGTCCGCTCCCGCTGAGTCCCGCATACGGACTCCCTTGCCCTCTCCCTCACCGTACAACGCACTATACATTGCGTATCCCATCGTCTCCCCCATTCCCTCAATTTCTCAGGGCCGATACCGACTTCTGCCCGCAGCCCTTTTTCCAAGTGCATTTTCATCGAATGGCTGTCAAACGAAGCGCGACAACCGGCTTTTCTTCGCAACCCACGTGCGCCAACTGCGCTCAACGTCGTGCCCAGAAAAACATACGAATTTTCCCCTATGCTCACCAGATGCAAATTTCACGACATGTGCGTACGTCGGTGAGTCTGTTTTCTTTTTTTTTTTTTTTTTTCGTTTTGGCTTTCCCTCGGCGAAGATCGATCATCGTACGTTCCGTCGAGTTTCTCCGTGCGTATTTCAGAGTTTCGAGTGATTCAGAGTGATTGGCGGCGACCGTTTTTTCAGCTTTCCATCCCGAAGAATTTTCATTGCGATTATCAGCTACTGTTGCGAACGCCCAACACAACACTACGGCAATCGATCTTTTATCTTAAAAATTACGTTTCGGCCTGCTGTGTCATTTATCGATGAATCAAGCGATTGAATATTTTATGTTCTGAATAATAAATCTGAGATAAATTACATCCACGGCACTTATTATTTTATCAAGAACAATTATACGTTCGAATATAAAATCATGCATTTCTTAATTTTTTCTTATATCATTACGCATAAGATATGGTTGAATTTCAATTTTGAATCATCCGTTTCAAATTATGGCTTATTATAATCTGTTAAATCTAATTTGCCAACATTAGAATTCGAAATTACTAGAGTTGTTTTCTATTTTGTACGTATAATAAGAAGTTTATAAAACTAATAGAGTTTACTTACATCCAACATTTCTAGCACATTTATTTATGAATAGTAGCACAATAATACAAGGAAATTATGTATACATATACACATTCATATGGATGTTATTTATTATACACTTTTTTTTTTTTTTTTTTTTTTTTTTTTTTTTTTTTTTTTATAATACAGTATCTATGCAATTATTGATAAAATTACTAATTCAACTTTTAATAAATATTTCACATAGAGTTCGTGTAGGCACGATATACTTATTAAATAGTGAAACATCCAGGTATTATAAATTGTATAGTCGTCTATGATGTTTCATTTGTCCGTGTTTTAAAGTGCACTTTCATTTCTATTAAAGGCAGATGGTAATATGAAGGGAAAAAATTTTCTGTTTCAAACATTATATGGGGTGAAAAATTATAGCAAAATGAATTTGAAAGAATTTTTTTCCACAATTTACTATAATTTTTAATAGTGAGGGTTTACACGCCAAGTATTCAGCTTGTCGAATGCTTTAGTCTCCAGAGGTCTCATTACCCATACAAATCTATATATTTCTTCTACGAAATCAATTATTATTAACTTGTATACATATCGAAGACAAAATGTTTTTTTTTATGGAACGTTTATATGGTTACATAATCTATTTATATTGATTGTATGAGAAATTAAAGGGGCGTTTCTTTCAGTTTCAATAGATAGAAAAAGGTGATTTTCTCATAAATACTTATGAGTAATTATAGCATGTGATGAAATTTAATTAAAATATTGTTTTGATTTGTGATAATATTGCTTTAATTTTGATAAAATATGAGGCTTCATGAAATATATTCGTATGAATATAATAAATAGTCGTTGGGCTGAAACGAATGAGTATTTTGAAACCGAATTTTATCAATTAGTTTATAATAAGTATGCTAATACTTATTAACAATTAATATTTAACAGAATATGAATGAGTAAAATACATCAATAATGATCAAAATTAATAATGTTATTAAATCGTTTAATTTTATCAGTGATAAATATGTAGCAATAAATTTCCTAATTTATCTATTGTTTATCATTAATTCGATTCGAATAAAATATTAAATAATAATTACTATAATTCAGAATCAATTTATAAAATATCATTAATAATTGTTATCGGGCACTTGTATCCGTATGTTTGTTTCGTCATTAACAATTAATATCTACAACTATGAGGACTGTTGACTACGCAATTATTGCATGCAAATTATTCAATATTAAAGAACTTGATTTTATTCCACGCCGATACTATAAATAGCGCGACTAATAACGACTGTTGTTAATAAAGTAAAAATGTAGTGTCTGCAATTTGGCGCCGAAGTACTAATTAAACCGTTGTCTTAACAAATTATCCGTGGCGATCGGAGAGCCGCAATCACTTAATCGATGGTAGCCATTTAATCGGCGAACTTGGCTACTTTAAGCAGTATTCCTTCGAATCCTGGTTTCCCTCGTTTATTCCGACACATTCTACACTTTATTCCGTTTTATATCGGCTAATTATCAAATGCTCTCTTATCGTGCCGATGCTTGTTCGAACGATTAATTTGTTCGATCAATAGGTTAAACATTTATAATAGAATTATCCCTAGAGACATTCCTGAATATATATATATATATATATATATATATATTCAGTAGAAATACACGAAGCACCATCAGGTTAGAGAAATGAAAGTAGAAAATAATTAAAGTCAGTGGCTATATTGTTATCTCGAAAGGCTTGGCGCATTAATGGAATCGAAAGGTATAATGTAGGAATTTAAAGTTCTTCAAGTCGAGCTTAAAGTTCTCAAGTACAATTGCGACATTTAAAAGACGAGCATCGAATGAAATGTATGTAAACTGGCTAACGAAACGATGAATTAAATGATTAGAAATTGACAATTTTACTAATAATAAAGCTAAAATGATAAAACTTAAACTTTTAAATTTTTAATCGAGATCTCTAAATGCATACAACAAATCGTGTTTATGCTTTAATCGTCGCTGGTCTTTAAATGTAAAATTATTTGTTATATACAAAAATGATAGTAAAACAAAAATTTAAAACATTATTTTACACTGTAGAAGGCTGCATTTAAATATTATAAATAGATTTCATCTCGAGATAAAATTTAAAAAATACGCGATTGTAATTGATGTTACGCTGATGACGTATGAATTATTAAAAGCGTACTTAGATATATTAAATATTTGAGAAATTGTTAAACATTTTCAGCATTGAGATAATGTCAATTTTCCTTTAGTCTATTAGTATCAAAGTTTTGAAACATCTGCAGAAACTTTAGCAAAATAATGTATAAAAATGGAGAAAGAGTAAAAAACGGGTGGGGGGTGGGGGTGAAACGAAACCAAAAAAACAAGTACACATGTCCGTATACGAAAGCTTTTATATGCTTATCCAGTTATTCTAAAGTAACAACAATGGGAAGGAAATGTAAATTTGCCGCACAAGGCTAGAAATACATTGCAAACTAGTGTGGAATAGAAGAGGATTTATAAATCTCCAAGGACGTCGAAGTTGGACGCATACGAAAGTGGAGAAAGAACGAAGGCCGCCATTGGCTTCTATTTTCTTAAAAAACCAAAGCGCCAACAATTGAGCTGCATTGTAAAGTGGTCATCTTTGAGCTTTTATAACTCGGGTTAAGAAAATAGCGAGTCGGCATCGCCTGTAGCGTCTTGCGGGGCAAAAGAAAAAATCTCTCCTGATATCTCGGCGATTTGGCGGACCTCAGTACAATGCCACTTGGCTTTATACACTTCCGAGCGGAAAAAGCTCGACGTCGCGTCGCCGTGGCAAAAAGCACGGGAGGAAAATGGGAACGAGAAGTACATGGCGTTAGCCGAAGAGTCATAAGCTCGCGACGCTGCCCAGCGACTGTATCGAGCCAACCTAAACATTACTGCGGATTCGGCAAATTCTTTCTCTTTCACCCCACCCCAATCATCTTCTCTTTAGCTCCTATCACAGGGCGAGAGACTGTGCGATCGAGAGAGACTTTCTCTCTCGCAAATACATGAGTGCGCTTACCACCAGGATCGCTCGATATATACACAATCAGCAAATTGTAAATGTCTAATGGTTGGCGCTCGTTGCAGCAGGGTAACGAGTTCCTCCCTTTTTCCTTCTTTTGCGACGAAGCAACTCGGAGCTAATTACGACGAGCGAGCCCGAATCTCATGATTAATATCGGTAATCGATAGCGACTCATCAGCTCGACTCAACCATGTTTTCAGCCCTGAGCGACAACGTACTCCTGCTGACACACGTTGCGCAAAGTAGGAAACCCAATTGGCCTCTCTTATTTCTTCTTCGTGATGAGTTTTTTACATGCTTTTTTCGCGAGTACATGCCGCCAATCCACTTGCCTTCAAACTTTACACTCCGACTGCGAGTGCTCGCATTTAAGAATAAATAATTTTTAAATAATTATCTACGCACTCGTTTGAATTTTTCATTTTGTGCCACATTAGGCCAGACGAGCACTAGCATCCTCGTAAAATTCAATAGACAAAAGTTCGTTACGCTACCAGCCAAAATGCTTTTATATTACGAAAAGTATATATTAGTGAGTTTCTAAGGCAACTTCTCTCATGCCTCGCAATGTGTAAAAAAACTTCAAACTTTGTATGCTTCTACCAATTTGGAATTCCTAGAAAATAAATTGTTTCCAAGCTCACGCCGTTCCGCGAATCCCTTAATTCGGTATTTACAAGATTTTTATATTACTTCGTTTTGTAAACAATGCTTTTTACCCAAGAAATTAAAAACTATTCTACTATTCAATCTGTCTTTTGCGTTAAATTTTATAAATATTTTGACATTTTTATCAAAGTGGTGCAATCATTAGGTAATTTAGCATTTTTCATTTGAATGCGTTTTTTAGATTCTTTTTCTGGTAGATTTTTTAACTTCTTCGTACTAAACTAAATGTTGACATTTCTAGAAAAATTAAATAAACTCATTGTCCAAATATTTACTATCTTATATACAATGTTTTTTTTTCCAAATAATTTCAATGTTCCAAGTTAAATGTTAAAAACATTTCACACACACACACACACACACACACACACACACACACACACACACACACACAAAACAATCATTTGTTTAAAGCGGATAAATCAATTTCCTTCAATAATTTATATTTACAATCATTGCAAAGTAGTATATGCATTAAAGTAAAATGTATTAATAAACTTACTACAATATAACTTTATGTTATATTCTAGCGTTAAGAATCACGAAAATTGACGTAATTACAGTAATCAATCGTAATTGAAATATGTAAAATTAATTGTCTATAAATGTTAATTCGCAAACAATTATTGTTTGATGCTACTGTTTACGTATAGACAATGTTAGCGTAGATGTAGGTAAAATCTTTTTTAATTTTATCGTTTTAATACATTTCATTTACTTGATATTTAATCATAAGAACTGTAATAATGTATTTAGTAAAAAATTCATATTTCCAAGCGTTTAAAACTACAATTTTAACAATGCATTTGGAATAATAATAGATAAATCATTTTTGTCATTGCGTTGTAGAGAGATAATGTTGATTTTCAGGCAATGCTTATGCAACAAACTAACGATTCTATATTGGCATTTATAATTAAATAATTACAATTATACCAATCTTTATCTACAAAGTTTTTTTTAGCTCGAAGATCATTGATTAAAGTGATATGAAACCCATCACGTGTGATGAACGATCGCGAGCTTCTCCCATTTCATAGTGTAAAAATAGAACGACTAACGACTAACTCGAAAGGATTTTCTATACGAACAGAGAGGCAATATAGCGCCAAGTCCTTTGTTAACCTCGTAATAAAGGTGTGATCTTGAATTACGTAGTTTCGTAGTCCAGATCTCTTGAAATCGAGGGCAGATCAAAATTCACGAGCTCCCCAGCTCACTTCTCGTTAACTTTCCACCCTCGCCAAGTGTCTGCGACGCGTCGCCGACGATCTTTATACGCTTCTCGAGCCTTTTCCATTGTGGGTGGTGTCAACCTCCTCTCCTCCACCTCGCTCACCCAACCCCCTCAGCCGTCCTCTGAACTGGAACTTTCGCGGCTGACGTAAATGTAGTGGAATTACGGCTCTCCTCAGGGATATTATTCTTTTCGAGTTGACCCGCGCCATTAGATAACTCCTGAAAAGTTACCCCCTTGTCTTCGAGCTATTTCCACTCCATCGGAGAATCGCGAGTATTGTGCTTCCTCTCTCCTCCTCCTCCTCTCTCCTCTCTCCTCTCTCCTCCACTCTCCTCCTCCTCCTCCTCCTCCTCCTCCTCCTTCTCCTCCTTCTCCTCCCCCGTCCATCACGCGACGACCCTATGCTTTTTTTTCTCGCTCATGCGGCATCGTCGCTATCTTAGTCGTGAATGCGCCTTCAAATACGAAGCAAAGTTTTCCTCCATTTTCTTTATCGGGCGAATTGAATGCAAGCATTCTCTCGCGAAACTCGATTAAATGAAATATCGAATGGAAAGAGGAATTGTTGCAACTCCTGGAAAACTTTTTCCTTCAATGAGACGTCCCTCGTATTTATAGAAATGCAGTTTGTTACTTTGCTGGGCCGACGGATTTTTCAGGTTTGCCGTTAAATGAAAGTTCCTCAAAATACTTAACAATTGAATCAATTGAGTCTCGATAAGGATGATACGGCTCATTTGCACAAGTTGACTACCGTCGAGATAAATATAATTAACAGCACTTCACTGAATTACAAATGAGCGTAAATCACTGGGGGAACTCGTAATAATAATCTCGGTGTTTTATTAAGTTTTTTTTTGTATTGCTATTGAAAGCGCGACTGATAAGAAAATGTTATTGTGTCATGTACGTGATAATATACCGTCTTTCGTTTCATTCTAGGGATGGAGAAAAATATCAATATTAACTGAAACCTTCCGTTAAAAAAAAGTTTTTTTATATTATCAAAGTCCTCTCATTGATAAGCGTTAAATATAATTTTCCTGACAAAATTTCATTGTTTCACGTGTGATATAACATTCAGAAACAATTGATAAGCACTTCACGGTAATATTATACAAATATTTCAAAGATAATTTGGTATTTTAATTTACGCCATGCATTAAACGCATAAGCAATCATAAATAATATAAAGTAATTATAATTTTATCTCAACTAAGTTGAAGTATTATTTAATTATACGATTGCATCGACGAATAATAATATCAATTAATACTATTTGCAGGCGTTTGACGAAAATCTCTGCTGCTAATTAAATTATCAGTAAACTTGAAAACGAAATTTACCTGTACTATCCAATTTGAATGGTAAACACATGATTTTTAATAAATAAAGAATTCAAACTGATTAGATATTGTGATTCTATCTTGCGTAAACAATGGTATCTCTCGTGAAAACAAAAGGAAGAAAAAAAAAAAGGAAAAATTGCCCCAATTGTGTAGAGGCATGTGGGAGGAAAAAGCTTGACTGCATGGTCGTTGATTTTTTGTATAATGAACAGGTCAGGAATTTTTAAGTACATCATCAAGATAGTTGTGTAAAATATCTATTTCTTTGCAGAATTGATAAAACAGAATTTCTAAGGTTTATTTAGAATTTAATAACAACTACATCTCTAAAGAAAGTTTTTTTTTATTCTGTCGGATATATTTTTCAAATGTATGTACGTTAAAAACTTGGATAAAATTTATTTACAATTTGACCGATAATGTAGACAGCTCGTGACAGAGTCATTTTATTATTATATTATTTATCTAATAATTTGTCGAGTTCGATGAGTAACGGAATAATAGAGTATAATTATAAATAATACTATACAGACATTTTTTAAAATGTCGATGAAAATACCTTTTCATTAGCTCCCCACTAGCATTTAATTATCCAGCATTATTCTATAAAAAGAAAAAAGAAGAAGAAAAAAGAAATTATACGTGCAACAGGGTAAAAATGTGTACGGGGCGTGCGATGGAGGAAAGGAGGGAACGATTAAAGAAAAAGAAAGAGTATAATAAATAAAGCGTATAAGTGTAGTTGGGATGGTAGTGAGCCAATGTAAATAATTAAGTTGAAAATGGAACGATAAAGTCGTACATTAGAAATAAAATTTTCAGACTTACATACACATTGTAAAGTAAATAAGAAGAGAGTATCTCTTATTCATTTTTATGTCAAACTCGTGTTAATTGTTGCGATCGTATAAATAATCGCAATTTTAATGCGCGCAGATCAATTATATTTTCATTTCAACAAGAGCATCGAATATTGATAATAATATTCGTATCAAACAATCTATTATTTACGTTGAATTATCCTATTATTCAGCAAGCGTAACTCGTAAATGCCATTAACAAAAACATTTATTGATAAGGGCCAAAGCACTAGTTAGAATTACGCACTTACATTTCCATGTATATTTTGTATATAACGAGCTACAGCTATGTGCTTACATATATATATATATACATAACAGTATGGTGCTTCCCTGTGGTGGTGGCCGACAATGCACAAAGATCAATCTCCTTTATGAATTTCCGGACGGTTAAGTCTCGCAGCAGTTGGTTGCCGAATCGTTTCTAGTCTACCCAAAGCAGGATTGGCGATAACGGCTTGTGATTTTCCTACTGATTTCCAATTTCGGCGGCTATATTTCGTAATATATTGGCAAAGTTTAAAGGATGTGGTCGCCTCACATAACTTGTTGACAAAATTCCACTCAACATGTTGTACTGTCGACGCACAAAAGCACGCCAATCGAAATACACTACTTACTTCTCACGTACTTCACTTACTTTCTTTATCAATCGAGCCGATGCGACTTTTTATTTATCGGCTTTTAATTCACTATTTCATCGAGCTATCAACGTCGACTTTATTTATTTCAACGATTCGTCCACGATATTGCAAGCATTTGTTGTTAATACAACGAACATCTATTTTATCAGCATTTACAGTAAATTTACCTGGACATTCGGGCTTTCTTTTCAATTCCACTCATTAAAATAGAGATAAGAGATATTAATACTTAGCCGATTTGCTAATATTATCGGTTATTATTATAAATGATCGTGTATCGAACTGTTGTAATGATTAAGCCACTTTGTTAAATTAATGTTACACTATGTGGAGAAACAGACGAAGAAATGGTTTTACGCGATTAAATGTAAGTAGAGAAATGTTGTGTTAGTAAATGAAAAAAGTAACAATACTTCGTCATTAATCGTTAATCGTTCATCGTTCTTATTTACTTATTTCAAGCACTACAAAATATAAGCCATAATATCAAGTGAAAAGACAATAATTGTTCATTTTAATTCGTCTTTAATAGCATAAACAAACGTAATAAAATACAAACCGATTCACTTTTTTTTTTACCGCAGAACGTATAGTTAATGTTTTTCGCTACATGACAATTCATATAATTTCGCGAAAACATTTGCCGTATTATATAATAAAGCGTATGTGCCTACTACCGTGCAATGGTATATTTAAAGTATAACTTTTAGTATAGTAATCCACGTCAATAAAAGTTAACATCTGTAATTGTTAAAACTCTTTTTGTAAACAAAACGCGAGGAAATACAGCGAAGCGTTGATAATTTTATCAGCTCGCTCAATTGATACATAGTAAGTCTTTCAAATTAATTCTTACACTTTCTCGTAATGAGCACCATTCTTAGCTTAACCAATCAAATCATCATCTTCAACAACAACAAAAATCTGTAGGTTTGACAGAACGTTTTTTTTTTTTTTTTTTTTTATGTCAAGGAGCACCTCTTAAAATCCAAAGCGTAAACCAACCAGCGCAAAGAAAGGGATGTGTAATGTGGTAATGTGACCTGGACCAGGCCGTAACATTTCAAAAACTCAAGTTGCGCCAAACACTAATAAGCTGTTGAACAAACTCGTGACGATAATCGCGGCTGGCTTCCGTCGTGTAAAAGGGAGGGCCTGG
Organism: Ceratosolen solmsi marchali; assembly: GCF_000503995.2. Taxonomy (NCBI): domain Eukaryota; kingdom Metazoa; phylum Arthropoda; class Insecta; order Hymenoptera; family Agaonidae; genus Ceratosolen; species Ceratosolen solmsi. The sequence goes on along the minus strand of NW_011948421.1, from coordinate 65,820 downwards.
CCACCCCGAGGTCATGGTGTCAATTATGACAGGCACACGCCCGTCACGTGTCTCCTCCCCCGGGATCTATCTCTATTTCGACGAGCCACGTTCCCTCTCCCCTCCCCGCCCCGCCCTCGACTGTCCTACGGCTACCCTACCCCGTCTCATTCTCTCTCGTCATCCGGGCGCGCAACCCTTGCGGATGACCTTGCCAGGTGAATCGATGATCCAGCAGTTCTTTCATCGGCCAGGTAAGGAGATACGTTGGCGGGAAAGTTGGAGGGACATGCAAAGGGAGGTCAGAAACTCTCTTCTGCGTCTTTCGTTCCGCGTCTTTCTCGTTCCGTTTCTCTTTGCGTATATTTGTGCGGCGAGCGGTGGGGGATGCAGGAAGTAGACGCGTAAAACAAAAAGTTGTAAAGGAATGAGGAAGCGGATGAACGATGGACTGACTATGGTACCCGTGCACGACCATTGTGAGCAATGTCCCTTGAAAGGGACGCGTGTGGAATAAAGAAAGGCTCGATATTCATTAGTCTCGTGATTTTATTTAAGGACGATGAGCGCGTAGGATTTTATTCGTAAGATGAAAAGCAGCTTATTAGGAGAGGATTTTATTAGCAGGAAGACACTGAGATGTTGAAAACTTATGAATCCGTTTTCCAATTACAAGCGTTCACGTAATTTACAAAATTTCTTCGAAATTTTTAAACATTTAAGAATTGTCAATTTCAACTGTCACGTTCAATTCTCATTAATTACCGATTGCGATTATCTGTATTATTAATGTAGAGAATAAAAATTACACGACAATCACGAACGTTATGAATATTTATTTTCAAATTTCCTGAAATATCAAATACTTTTTCTATTCGATTTGGCGACAAATTTCTAAATATATGAATATGTATGCAATAAGGATAAGTAACGAATATCCCGAGGAAGAATAATACGATTGCAAAGTACCGCATTGGTCCAATGGAATCAGTATGTGCTATATTATTCATGAAAATAATTTGCGAATATAATATTTAATGAATATTATTGAAGATCCGAGGAATATTAATACTTGGTGACAGGCTTTTACGAAGAAAAGAAATAGTCGAAAGTATTTATGAAAATAAAATTTATCGATATTAATGACGCGATGGTGCTTCGAAAGGGGAAAAAGCGAGGCCATGTTTCCAACAACGTAAATTTCATCTCTTATCTCGGTGAATAATGTGACGTTATAATTGCTTAGAAAAGAATTATACTTTCGTGAATTGCAGTCTAAGCGAAGAAGGGCAATTAGGATCGTTTGTATGTGTTTAGGCGCTACGCAGTTACGAGTAAGAGCAATGCGATGAAAGAATTCGTGTGGCCGTGAGATCGATAAACATGGTTTGGATGAAATGTAAAGGCTCCTATTGCTCGAGCGATAAATATTATGAAATACACGAGCCGATAGATGTACATGATAAAGTTAAAATTAAGAAATAAAAATTAATAACAATATTAATAATATATTAATAGGAATTAAAGAAGCGTCGAATGATATAGACGTATATGAATGGTGTAGGAGATAATAGGAGAAAATATTTCAAAGGATTGCGCAGGAAATACAGCGAATCGCTGGCAATGATTAGTTGATGAATACATGATGAAATAAGTATAATAAAGAAGAAAATTAAAATAATTAAAATAACCGATGACGTTTCAAATATGTGAAGGTAGATATAAAAAGTCTTGTTAAAATTTTGAGAAATATATCCAATTTATATTCAAGTTAATGCCAAAATTCATGCAAAAGCTTATGGATCTTATATTACAAATTTGAAATTATTAAAAAAAAAAAAAAAAAAAAAAAAAAAAAAAAATTATTTCGAAAAATTTTATGGTTAAAAATGTTAAAATATAAATATATGTAAATTCTATTTTACTGAAAAATTCAAACAGATATATTGTTGGAAATTTATTCTAATACTTCTCGAACATAAATAATGACTAAAATAATAATAGTGATAATAATAAGTATAAAAAAAATTTTACTAGAAGCTTAACGATAATAAATTTCAATACTATTCACAGTGCAGCTGAAGAAGAAAATATAAAATTTTTGATAGAAATTGTGTATTCGCCCTTGATAAATTAAAATAGTCGAACACTTGAAAAATAACATTATTTGTGTTCGTTTCAGTTAAAAACAAAAATTTGATATAAAGATTATTTTTCAAAATATCTGTACATTAAGAGTTAGTATGCATAATTTTAAATACATACTAGGAAGGAAATTATTTGAACGCGCGTAGTTATTAGAAATTCCTAAATTATTGGGATAACCGAGCTGTAGGCGATTTTTAGAATTGTTTGCTAGAAATTCCCGTCAATAGGCGACAAAAGAAAGACGATCGGCTATATGATCGTCGCCGACGTTTTTCTTCCTTCAAAAACATGAAGGATGAGAAAAGTGAGCCTCCAAATTCCCTGTGTGAAGGCGAGCACAAAGCCAAGCATATTGCAACATTGTGAATAAAGTCATTTTTTTTTCGAATAACGCTGACCGCCCAAATATTATTTTCTATAATACCCATATGTTTGTGGGTAGATATATGCGTGTGCGTGTGCGCGATATGCGACGCACGTAATACTAAACTTTGTTTGCAACAGTTATATGATGTTTGTATCGTATCTTAAAATTTTCTCTCTAATAAAGGCCATTGGAAATTTTAGTGTCTTATCCAAGCTTTATTAAGAATGCCATTATTATCGATTACTCGTGTATTAAAGTTATAAATATTAAAAACGAATACAACTATAATACGTCTGCGTATTATATTTGTTTTATTTTACGAATAGCTTGTTCCGTATTGTTCTTTATTCCATTATGTAGAACGTAAAACTCTCGCTAATACATACGTAAGCTACATGGATAAATACAATTAGTTATATTCATTAGAGCTCGAGTAATAGAATGTTGAAAGGGAGCAATCAGTATTCAAAATACGAGGCGCTTGATTATTGCGAATCCATTCGACTTTAGCTTGCACGACAACAATCAAATGCCTCTCGCTCCGAGTACTGATTAGCCCGTTTCGACGTTCCATCACCAACTATCTCATTAATACAACTATTTAATTTAATCCCAAATAATTCACATTTTTCAATCGTAACGGCCGCGCACGCACACTTGCATCTATAACGACAAAACAATGGAATAGCTGCAGTTACAAAGTATATTATTACCGATTAACGGTAGTAAATGTTGTAATGGAAATAGCAAAGCCGTTTAGAGTAACATTTGATTAGTCTCGTATTATACTTACAAAATCCACTTTATATATTCATTATTTCATACAATTAAAAAATTCTATATTCTTATTAATGTTAAAAAAAATCTGCCCCTTAGCTCAGCCAATTCGCCGGAGTTGCACAATATTAAAGAAATATCAATGGACAGTAAGGGCGATGGGAGGGGGGGGGGCAGAGGCTATTATTCTCGTATTCTGGTCCATTAATGCACATTCTTAGTGTCTTTCACCCCGAGAGATTGAAGAGTTTGGTGGGAGGGAGAGAGTGAGAGGGATAGTGGACACGCGGGGGTGAGCTCAATCTGCCAGCTCTTGCTACTCTTTGGTACCGCGACCAGCTGTTCTCCTCGGGCCTTCGAGAAGCTTCTCTCGGCTCGTGGAGGCGCCGCTGGAAACCCACCACCGCCTCGGTTACGCAGCCCTTTGCGTTTTTCCGAACCCTCGCCGATCATCGTAGATCTCTGCCGGAATGTGCTGCCCGCTGCCCGCTGCTCGCATGCTCGCAGTCATCTTTTGATCGATGACGAGGGTCATTTTTCAATCTCGCGAGCTCGTGGGGATAGGGATGCGATAGGGTACGTTTTCAAAGATTGTGCGGGCAATCACGGCGAGCTAGAATAGAATTTTTCGGCCCACGCCCCCCTCGTATTCGTGGGTGTTCGCGGGAGATTTGTTTTTTAATTGATTAAGATTTTTCATTTCATAATATTTTACGCTTTTTCCTAGACGCCCTCTCTCCATTGATTATCGATGCGATGGGCATTGTTGTAATGGTATAGGGATAGGGAAGGATCGAGGGTGTGGATCTGAAAACGTTGGATAAGATGTGAAAAGTGAAAAGGAATTTTCGATTTGTCCGTCCCTGTGCTCCAATCGAATTTCACGAATCAATGGCAACATTGAAACTTTGAAATCAGAAAATAATTATTATTTTGAAATAAATTATTCTTTCTGACCTGCATCACTTAAATTGAGATTGTAAAATTTTTGTTTTTGTTTTCAGTGGCTTTCGTAATTAGCTTAATTTAATTATACAGTAATTTAATTATAGAGTAATTTTATTATAATTCTTATCGACATGCTTAAGTGAATTGTCATTATTGATAAATATTTAGAGTCATTCGCATACACCTAAAGTTCGTTTTGATTTTTAAATTTCAAATTTTGAATGAATCGTTATTCCAAAATAACAATAAGACAATATCCCCGTGACATTGTTATCGGAGTAATTTGATTGATAAATCATTTTTCGAACATTTCAAACAGCGAGCATTCATTCCGTTAGGAACGAGCCGATTATATATTTGCGTTTCCCCGACTAAATTTAGAAATATAAATTCTATCGCAAAATATTACATATATCAATCACGACTTTATAAAAAAATTTTTAACCTTCATTTTTTAAACTTTTTACATGTTTAATATTTAATTTTCAAGCTATTCCACAAAACTGACGCGAAGTATCTATTTCTCATAAAAATAGTAAATATTTCACTTCATTTACCGCGTTCTTCATATTGAACATCTGCACCATTATTTGCTTTTAACTTATGTGAAAGTAGAGATTCTGAGTGGTTTGCTCTTTTGTGAAAAGCTGCATTTTATCAATATATTGAAAAATATGGAAAATCTCATATTAAAATAAAAAAAGAAAAAAAAAAGAAAAAAAAAGAAAAATAAGAAGAAAAAAAGTTTGATTTTACTTCTACGAATAGAAAGATGTTTGATTTGTCATTAAATTTATAAAATAACGATATAAATATCTTTAAATGTCTGATGTAAATATATCGTTTCGTCTAAAGAATTATTTATTAAAATTGACAGTGCAATTTGTTTTAACTTTAAGTAATTACTGATATATTATGAAAATTATGCGCGATGTGGAGATAAATTCGTATTTTAACATTTGTCATTGTTGATTACTCGTGAGCAGGGACTTTACAATTAAAATATATTAATTTGTTAAGATCACGTATTATCGTTCTTTCTTGCTCCATTATATCCTATAATTATGTATATATTAAGCGAATATTTCGTGGTTAAGTATCGTCTATTGAAAATATTAAATAATTAATTTGCCTGTCAAACGATGATCGATCGAGCTACAAATAGGTTAATAATATTTCTTTTGTGCATAAATCCAAGATTTTTCATTTTATAGTTTATCTAGTTACGTTTGATTGGCAAGGCAAGTCAAATGACGACTCGCAAGTTCTATCAGTTCGTACAATTGCGCCACGCAATATACATTATACTTATTTGAAATTTAATAGAGAGTTTGCAATGGGTAAATAAATTAAAAAGGCATCGACTCTGTATTTTTTTTATAATTGACTTCGGCAAGTGGAGGTGGAGTTTGGTGGTGGCGCTGGAGGGGGGAGGGGCGAACGGTGTGATTTTTCTCGTAGTTTAGAACACTCCGCGAAGATAAGCCAAATGGATAAAGAAAATAATAGATGGCGGAGGAGAAGGGGAGGAACAACGTCATGGCCATATCCGAATAAAACCCGAACAAACAATGCGGCTTCCCCATATGCTTCCGGTCTCTTATTTCATCGGTTATCCGACTAGACACGTGCCCTTCACTTCCTCCTTATACTTTTGTCAGTCGGGTCATTCAAACGGGGGCCCAGAGGTTTCCATTTACCCATCCTTACCCCCCCCCCCCCCCCCCCCCCCCCCCCCCCCCCCCCCCCCCCCCCCCCCCCCCCCCCCCACCC
>NW_011948421.1:56222-59818 GCF_000503995.2 Ceratosolen solmsi marchali | reverse complement strand
CCCACTCCCCACCCAACCGCCACCACCTCGAGCCACAGAGATGCTCAACCCTCGTCGACAACCACCTGAATTCGATAGTAGATAACATCAGTGAAGTACCAAAGATTTACGTGAAACCCCAGAGAAAAAAATAGTGAAAGAATACATGTGTGCGCATGAAGGATGGGCGTTGTTATTGCTTTTATCTCTTCCGAATTTGAAAAGATTCCTTTCTGGGGTCAGGGACTTGATACTTATGTATACTTATTACTCCTCGTTTGATACTTTATCGACTTCTTAAACTTCCAATTTCTGTGATTTATTCTGTGATTGCTTTATTACCATATTCAAGGATATTTGACTGTTCAGCGGTGGCATTTGTAGGATTATACGAGACATTGAATATATCATTCGGCCGGCATAATTATTTTACGATTGATAACAATTTTTGCATATTGTGCATAGCCCGGTTCTATCATTTATCGCCATTAATAAGAAAGTGCCTAATATAATGATATATGTAGCTTAATGAATCATTTAGTACTGTCTTGTTGGTATGTGTTGGTGAGATGATAATATTTTAATTAAGGCAGATAATAGATCTGTTTGCGATTTATTTTTATATTCCAAGTTTTCCAAATAAAAGATGGCAATTTGTATTCTTTAATAAAAAAACAAAAGAAACAAAAACACAAACAAAAGAAAAAAACAAAACAAAACAAAACAAAACAAAACAAAAAATCAAACAAACAAACAAAATCTAGTATTTGTATTTGATGTGAATTTGAGGAAATTTTTATTTTTAAAAAAGAAAACTTCTCCAAGCATCCGCAATTTCTGAAAATTCAAACAAAATTATTCTCAGCTCTTAACAACAGCTCTTTCAAACAAAAAGTTAAATGTTTGAAAGTACCAATGTTCGTGCAATCGTTATATCGTACATTCTTTAAAATGTAAATCTCCAAACATATATGCTCGGAAAAGCGTACAAGAATGTAAATTTTAGAAACCGGAATGAACTCCATTATTCGAATTGAATGTATTCATATAGTATTTTATTTAAGATTCCTAAAGTTCTTCTTCATTAAGACGATTACTTTTCCCAAGGTAATAATACCCTTTATAGAGCTCGCTTCGCTTTTATAAGCTTCTCTTTCATATTGAATGTCTTCCAAATACGACCGCACGCATACACGCACTCACACGCACACACCCTTGTTTCCTTCGTTGGCTAGAAGAATAATCTTCTTTTACGAGCATTCCTACACCGTATCGCTAAATCCTTCAATATTAATAGACTTAGCACAGTAACAACTGCAAATATTTCAAGTGCTTCATTGCGCACGTAATCCCCAAGTATCTAAAAAGTACCCGTTGGACTTGCGAGTACTCGTTGAGACGTGAATTTTCATGCACACGACAGCTTGTAAGGAATAAACGAGCGGATAGATGAACTTGGTTTCATAGATGCCCAAGGTGCACTCGAACACGACGCGACATCAAGGACCCTCTGCTCCTCCTCCTCCTCCTCCTCCTCCTCCTCCTCCACCACCACCTCCTTCTCCTCCTTCTCCTTCTCCTTCTCCTTCCCCATCTCAATTACCCTCGCACATACTCGCGTACACGCAAATTTTTATTACGCTCGCGGAATCTTTAAAACTTCTTTACTTGGCTATGAGATCTAAAAATGGCTTAAGGAGGGGGATGATGCAAGGTCGCGACAGAATGCTATTAGGAGATGGGGAGAGGGAGGAGGGGGTGGTGGTGGATGAGTCTACGACAGGAAAGGCAACTAGGGATCCTCCAATAAGCCAAATTTTTTTACCAAATTATTTATACGCGCCACTTTACAAAGAAGCGCGCGAGATTTTTAAGAATCGCTCGACTCGAGTGGGGATCATCGATTAATTCGCAGGCTCTGGTCGAGCAATGTTCCGGACGTTTCGGTCACATCGGTACTTTCACGGGAATTTCACGGGAATTTTACGATTAGCCGGAGCCGAGTTATTTTCTTAGTCGGATAAAGTAATGTTTTTGCGGCAACACTTCGGCACGAAGTAAATCGTTATTGACGCGTAATCGGCAGGGCTTCTGCATTTCTCTAACAAACTATCGCGCTCCAAGTTCATAAGCGATTGTGTGCGGTTATCACCGTGCGCTCTCTACGCACCCGATAATAATAATAAACGTTCGGAAAGGAGGCGATGTATTGTAAGATAATTAATTATAAATGGGAGAAACGAGGGCTGTGTCGTGTGTCCGTTTGTGGCAGAAATTCGCCGTCGGATTTTAAGGAGCGAGTAAACGCATTTGGAGCTGCCTCGATTTCAGGAAACCCATGTACAATAATCCTTTATATAATTCACGACCTACTTTCTCACAATTCGAGCTACGCGTTACCAAATGTGGATGGATTCGCTATTGTTCACAGGATTCGTTAAGGCGCAAAGAGCGCGGCGGGCTCGAGCCACTGCGTCGAAAAATAATTAAAAGACAATGGCGGCTCGTTGCCATTCTTTTTCACGATTTAGCTTGGCTTTCGTGGATGCCGAGTCGCCCAAATTCGCCCCACCCCCTCCGTCTCGCACAGACGCTCGTGGCTCCTCCGCCGGATTAAGAACCCCTCGCGTATTTTAGGTGGCGTATCGCCGCCTGTCAAACTTTCCAGCCCGCGCGCCGCTACTTCGCTCTACTCTCTTCCCTCTTCCCTCTTCCCTCGTCCCTCTTCATAGCTCGCTTTATTTCTTACCCTCCTTATTTCGAGTGTCTCATTCGTTTCCTGCACTTCTTTTTACCTTTCTTTTTTTCTCATTCTCGATTATACGGATGTAGCTTTTGTTGTTGGCTTTCTTTCACGTGCCATGGTTCTTTACTTATTCGCGCTGCTGGATAAGTTGTACAAAAGTCGCCTGTACTGTGCAACGTCAAACACTTTTTCACTTTCCCCTCCCCACCCTCTTGTTTCTCGTCTTTTCTTTTCCTCTCCTCTCGCCCCCTTACGACGCCGTTTGTTAGCTTGCTGTAATAAGAATTCGGCTATTTTCGTGTCGTCGCGTCCCATTAGAGCGCCCGTGCCGACACTTATATCGCATTATTAACGTATATAATGTCGATGAGATTTCAAAATCTCGTTAGCCGAATGACGCGCAATAAAGAAAATTGCGCTCTAATTTCAATTGGCCATTTACCCCGATATCGCTCGAAATTGTTGCCTCCTTCGACTTTTTGACAAATTTATACGACCGACGGCTTGTTGTGCGATTCACGCCGCCTTAATCAGGGCAATGTCCTGCGACGAGGAGGAAAGCCTCGGGACGCACGATATTGCATTTAGACGTTAATATGATCGCAGACCCGCGCACCTATCGCAAATAAATTACTCTCCGTTTAAAATTATCAAGTTTTGGTAACTCCTCGAGATTTACACCAGAGCAGCCGTAAGCCTATACTTACCGGCGGCTTATGAAACATTAGCTATAAATATCGAAAAACACGGGGATATAAACAGCACGAAAACAATTTTTAGACGCGATTATTCGAGATGAAAAGAGGATAATTTGAAAAGGAATATGGTCGAGGATTCGAGGCCAGATTTTCGAACGATGATTTACACGACG
>NW_011948421.1:32556-56137 GCF_000503995.2 Ceratosolen solmsi marchali | reverse complement strand
AGAGAGAGAGAGAGAGAGAGAGAGAGAGAGAGAGGGGGGGGGCGACTTAGGGATCGGTGAGAAGTGACCACCACACAGATCCAGTATTCGTCATCCCCGGCATTCCCGGCCTCCCCCTTCGTTTTTTCAGTATTTAGCGGCATTCGAGGCACTGGGGGCGACTTCCTCCAGGTGATCCGCTCGCGGTCGTCACACGGCATTGTGACGCCGTCACTGGCTCTCGACATTCGAAACCGAGGAAGCGCGCTCGCACACACGTCGCACACACGACGCACCGCACGTCGCACAGCACGACGTACCACACGACGTACCACACGACGCACCACACGACGCACCACACGACGCACCACACGACGCACCACACGACGCACCACACGACGCACCACACGACGCACCACACGACGCACCACACGACGCACCACACGACGCACCACACGACGCACCACACGACGCACCACACGACGCACCACACGACGCACCACACGACGCACCACACGACGCACCACACGACGCACCACACGACGCACCACACGACGCACCACACGACGCACCACACGACGCACCACACGACGCACCACACGACGCACCACACGACGCACCACACGACGCACCACACGACGCACCACACGACGCACCACACGACGCACCACACGACGCACCACACGACGCACCACACGACGCACCACACGACGCACCACACGACGCACCACACGACGCACCACACGACGCACCACACGACGCACCACACGACGCACCACACGACGCACCACACGACGCACCACACGACGCACCACACGACGCACCACACGACGCACCACACGACGCACCACACGACGCACCACACGACGCACCACACGACGCACCACACGACGCACCACACGACGCACCACACGACGCACCACACGACGCACCACACGACGCACCACACGACGCACCACACGACGCACCACACGACGCACCACACGACGCACCACACGACGCACCACACGACGCACCACACGACGCACCACACGACGCATCAGACGAGCCGCGGGGCCTCCCTTATCGGACTCCAATATCATTGTCGCCGCGGATTATTACTGGAGGCAGGTGACCCCGCGTTCCTGCCCCGTGGTCACTCTCCTCACCATTGTTGGTCCGCGCCGCTCCTACGAAAAGAAGAATTGGGTCACCGGGTATCGGCTTACCACGGGGACGAGTTCACCGAGACGATTTTTCCTACTCTGCCTCTTTCTTTTCAATTCTCGTCTCACCTACTCCACGGCTTGACAGACTCGCCTTTTTTCTCTTCTGTCCCTCTTTCGCCCTCAACGAACGACCGCTCTCGTTCATTACGACAATCGCCAATCTCGTTCCCCGATCCTCGATCATCTTTCTCCTATCCAATCGATTAAATAGCACGAGCGATTAAGCCCGGCTTCGAGTCACTTTATCGCGCATGCGCTACGGGAATAGAACGAACCGCGCGACGAAGTTTATCGGCATCGAGCTTCGACAATCGAACCATCCACGCGCTCGCCAATCTGTGATTCTCGAGTACAGAGACCACGTCGTCCACTGGCCGGATGGAGGTGGGGAAGCCAACGTCCAGTCGCGGAGCCGTATAATTTTGATAACTCGGCCTCGGTAAATTAGCGCAAGGGGCCCCATATGTGACTTTTGCATGATTGGTAAGGGACCTCCAGCTCGGCAGGTGGCGGTAGGAGCCCGATGCGCGACTCCATTGTGACGTCGGGCTGGCTCGACTGGTGCGTGCGAGACTCCAGGTGCGCGCGAGCCTCCGCTTCCTCGCAAGTTCGTAGGAAGGAAGGCATCGCCGACCGGGACAGTGATCGGAGCAGCGACCGGAGCCCACTCCGATTTCCGACTCCTCCGGCTTTCTCAACGATGGGACGCGCCCGATACCCTCACTACTTTGTCTTTTCAATGAACCGACAGAGCACGTGCTTTATGTCGACCGTGGGCGGGTATTGTTGGGCAGGTCCGTTGTATAGGCGGCAAGTGAATACGTTTCTCCAAATTTTAATGCGTCGTGGCTATTAAAGTAATCAAAGGTCGCGCTTACTGATTGGATATTTATTTAGAAATACCGTGAGTCCATGAGTATGCGACCGAGTCGACCAAGCCGCGTAATCACGACTATCACGATGAAATCTTTATTTCCTATTACATTATCACGATAACGAAGTATAAATTCGCGTTATTTCACCGTCGAGTCGTGATAATAGCAGAGACCCAGACGCTTTAAGCAATTCCGCATTAGCGGGATCGTGAAATTCGGTGAGAGTAAGTTTGCGAGAGACAACGCGCGTTGAGACGAACTTAGCCAAGGGATAAAAGTTCATGTCTCCGTTACTATTAATACGCGCGCCTTTGCCTCGGTGAATTTTTCTATTTTACTGTATTTAAATGTTTCAGCCCGTTAGATGATATTTGGGTCTATACGTTTGACCATTAAACAGCTCGCATATAAGCATTATTGGAACAGAATTAAATTCTGTTCTAAAAATCAATTGCTTCATTACAACATTTCATTGGTAATATCATTTGGATATATTTATACATGCGAAAATTGCGAAAATATATTTAATTAAAATCTGTACGTCAGTTTCTTGAAACATCACTCACAGAGACTGACGTAGACGAAGGAATGCGAGTAGCCTAGATCATTAAAATAAGATCTCTCCAAAATCGGCAAAAAAAAGTCTATCCCCATTACGAACGTTACCAGGTTTGCGTGCGCCATCCCTCTCCAATCCCCACCACCCTTCTTGCGCTGCGTCATCTATGGCTCACCACGTGTGTGTTTATGCGCGCGCGCTGATACGTGGGTGTGTACTCGCACGCACGTACGCACGCACCCACGCACCCACGCACGCACGCACGCACGTACAAAATAGGCGGGAATGAGGTTTCGGGCCCCGAGGAGGACGCCTCCTTATCTCGGCTGGGGCATCTTAATAGATCGGTCCCCGTGCTCGCGTCCGCGTCCGTAATTAATAATTTAATTATCGTGCTCGCATCTCCGGATGACGTACTTGGAGCCCGGTCAACTCCCACCTGAGAGGCCGAGATAAGGTTCAGCGCGCGCTTATGCACAAGGCCGTGGGTCATTAACGAGGCGGCGCGGCGAGAGTTGACATTGGCGTAACGACCCGCCGACGCGTCCCGCCCGGCGACTTTCGACGTCTCATTTTGGCCCCATTAACGCGCCACGAGGAAACGAGCTTTTGACGAGCGGGGGACGGCTCCATTGTATCTCTCCGCCGACCCTTCCTTAATCCCCACCTACCCCGTGTCGGGATTTCACGCGTTAACCGCTCGCGCCTAATTATCTGCTGATCCGCTCGGACGAAGATCCTTTTCCCGTGATTTTTCGAGAGGCAAGTGTCCGAGCGGGATTCGGTATCACGAGATCCCGACGGGGGTGGAAAGTAGAGGAGAGGTAGGCGTCTGGAACGCCTCGATAAGGACACGCCGGGGCTCGAGAACGGTAAAACCTCTTCACACGCTCTTATTTACAATGGTGAATCATGGAAAATAATCGAGCTGTTGATGATTTTTTATAAAGTAGACTAAGGAGACGAGGCCATTTTGTTGATTATTACATTGGCAAATGTCTTTTTTAGGTTTTCGAGCATCAGCCGATTTGATAATGCGTCGGTGGACGGAGGGTAAAGCGGGGGGGGGGGGGGGGGGGGGGGGGGGGGGGGGGGGGGGGGGGGTGTGGGGGGGGGGGGGGGGGGGGGGGGGGGGGGGGGGGGGGGGGTTAGTACGCGAAAATGATACCATAAAGCTATGGACTCGTTTGATTATTAGATGAAAAATCGGGAAAATCCTGCTTCCGTATTAAAAAAATAACGATATATATATATATATATATATATATATAGAGAGAGAGAGAGATAGAGAGATAGAGAAATACGAATCCCATCTAAGAACATAGAAAGTGTATGTAAGTGTAAAAATAGGAGTGGCTGAGAGAGCGAGTCTCCGGAGAAAAGACTTTCCAATGATTCTTTGAAAATGTCATTCCAATAATATTTCCGATGCTGTTATCACAAATATGTCAATACGCGTATTACAATATCCGTACTTCCGACTTTCTCGCTGTTCCCTTACCCTCCCCGTCCATCTGTCATATCTCCGAGAAAAATGTCTCGTTGCTAGTCCCTCGCAGTCCCCTCGTGTAAGGATAACAGTAGTGCACGTATCGACCTAATTTTTTTCCTCTCCCTCTTGTACTAGGTAAGTGCACGCTCTGGCATGGTATCCGAGGCTCCAGATTCAATAGAGGTCAAGTCGCTACTATACCATTCTGATAATTACGTGTTACACGGATGTCGACTGCTCTTCTCGCTTAAGTCGACATCCTGACCGACACAACGAGCAAGGACGTTAATAAGTTTAGCCGTCAGTTTCGACGAGCTGGAGCAACGAGCCAACGTAATGCTGACAGCGCCTCAACTTTATCTAGTCCCCCGTGCATTAACGGTTGCATTACGTAAGCTTGCTAGCTATATCCGAGCGATTGGCCAATTTAGGACTATTTGACGACGAGGCGGCGGATTTTTTCCTTCCAGCCTTGCGGCCCCCTTGCAGCACTTTTGCCTTATTACGATCAACGCGACGATATTCTTTTATTATGTAACAGAAACTCTGTATTTATTGGCTCGATTTTATATTTGGCTCGCATTGACTGATACTTGAAAAGTAAATGGCTAAGAGCATGCCGATGTTTTGTATGAACATATGATGTTTATTATTATGGAGGTAGACGCTTTGTACATTCGACGCTTATCGTAAAAGCGACAGTGGTAGGACTCGTGGTTAGTTTGGCCAATAGGCGGAGTTCAATCGCTAATACCGTAATGCAAATAAGTCAGAGGCACCACGAGTTTAATTTATTAATTATCCTTAAGAGATAATACGTTTATCATTATATGATTATACGTGTTTATCATTGTAGAAAAAATAAATCGGCCGATACTTCTTCGCGTCTATTTATCATAGCGATACATTATTTTGCTAGGCTACATCGTCGAGGAGAGGAGATGTAGATTGGTAATTGGTAAAGATTATTCACCGCACTTGTTGATGCGCAATACCACCACACGAAACTATTATTGTACGTTCAATAAATATTTATGAAACGTTATGGTATTGGTGTATTTATGTGGCGTAACGCATTGCATAATATTGCGCGATAACGACACTTAACAGCATGAGATAATACACCAATACCAACGACCGAAGCGTAACTAATTATAAGGAAATTTTTCTTGCAAAATCTAGTACGCCCGACGGCTTGATTAAGGGCACAAGTATAAAGCATTAGATCCGATTTGTTGCGAAACTATAAATAAAAATTTTACATATCGTGCGTGCAAAATTGGCCAGATATGTAGATGCAATTTGTTACGGCAATGTGAGAATTTATGTTCTGTATTAAAATAAGATAGTTGAATTTTTATTGCAGGGGGGGGGGGGGACGACGATGGCGGGGCGGGAGGGGATGGGATGGACGACGACGACGACGACGACGACGACGACGACGTCGAATGGTTTAAAACGCGAAGCATCGGCATTATTAATCAATGGTTGTAAAAAGAAAAGCAACGACAAAGTCATTAACAAGTCATTTAAATTGAAAAATGAATGGGACCTTTGAATGATGATTACACTACACTCAATTAAAATCAAATGAATCATTATTCATTTGCTCCCTCCTCTCCTTCATTCATTTATTTATTTATTTATTCATTATTGCTATTTGATATAAATGTGTTTCTCGTGCATACCGACAAAGTGATGGCAATCTGTCGTGGAACGCTCGTTTTGTAATTATTTAAAAGAAATCGAATCGAGTTGGCGGCATTATTGACTAAGACCCTAATACGAATAATTTGTCTCGAAACGTCGAAACGCATTTTTAAAGTTCGACGCCGTTAATGCCTGATCCACGGGGCCCTAGCAGAACAGCGATTTACACACTCTTATTACCCGTAATTACTCGGACCGAGACGTCACGATAAGGTGACGCGAAAAGGCCCGACATCGTGGACAGGAGGCGCCGATCCCCCGGAGCATCTGGTACCTCCAGGCTGTCGCTCAACTCACAATGGGACTCTCGCGATCGGTACCTCGCGGCGCACATGTTAATGCCTGGTGACGCAGGCCCAGATTAAGCTCGGGGCGACACGCTATGTGGCGTGCGTCAGGCCCAACAAAAGCCACGGGTAAGAGGTACCCTCGAGTCATTGTCCGCCCCGGTGGTTAGATGCCGTCGACGCCCCGACGCTGCCCACTCCTTTTCCTCTTTCGGATGCGACTTTCTGCGACTGCCGTCCAAGTCCCTCTCACGTTCCTCCTGCTGCCCTCCCCGAGGCTCTACAACCGCTCGACTCTGCTCTCGTCTCTGCCCATCGCACATCGTCCTCGCGACAACCCCGAGTCCCCGAAACGTCATTTACGTCCATATTACGTCCTTTAATCCCCCATGCTCCTTTAATTCGCAGCCAATGATTATTTGATTGACGACTCCGCGGCTTTCCCAGTCACTGGATCCGTTCATAGTATACGACCCTAGAGTCGTACAAAAAAAAAAATGTTCTATATTTCCTTCTCTCCCTTCCTCCCTCCCTCCCTCCACCCCTCCGCCACCAATATTCATTCAACGTTTGGTTGATAAGCCGACACGCGCGCACACTTTAATAATAAATAACATTTTAATCATTAATACATTTAAAAGTAACTTCCAGATTAAAAAAAAAATCTCGGACGTTGATCCGAAGCGCAGCAACATTTTTCGATACACCAAAGCGCGCTCGGTATTATTTTGAAAAACCTTGCTTTCTGAATTCTTAAAATAAATTTTAATCGTCTGCTTGTTTTTTTAGCTTTAGTCGAATATTGAAAAAAGAAAAAATGAAATAGAAAAAATACGAGGATTTGGCTTTTAGCAGTAACGAAAAATAAAAGATATACATTTAAAAATTTTACTGCATTTTCACGATAATTAATAAACACGCGCGCGTGTAAATAAATCCACATGTACAAGCTAATAGTACTAAACATTTGTGCTCACGAAAATCCCAAAACCATCGAGCTGCTCTGAGATTTATTAAATACCTTTCCAAATTAAATTCATCCCCGGGATAACAGCAATAACGGCGTTAAAGAAATTTCTAACTCGAAAATAGCCTATTATTTTTTCGAATTCGTTACACGATACGCGCTGTTTCATTTGGTCCGCTCAATTTCCCCCCACGTCCCTTTCGCAAACAAAAAAAAATTAAAACAAAAAAACAAAAACAAAAAAAAAAATAAAAAAAAAAAAAAGAAAAGAAAAAACTTAGCGCATTAGTCTCCCTTTTATTACCTTTGTTGATAAAAGAAACGAACGCCACTTGACGAAGCACAAAAAAAGATGCAATCCAATAGTCCTGGCATGAAAATAGAAAATGAAGGCGAGCGATACGAAAGGAAGAGGGTGAATTTGTAAAGTAAGGACAAAAGCTGCCGAGACAGTGGAAATCATCGATTTAAGAGCAGCAGCGATGGATGGCTGTCGAGAAACAAGGCGCCGTCCTTCAGCCCCGACCTCGGGCCATCCTATAATCCCTTTTTCAGATTTCCTCCAGCAGCGGCCGGAAGCTGTCCTCCAGCAGCGGCATGCGCGTGGCAACCGATTAGCTTTTAATTTACCGGCGAGTCGATCGCGTGAAATTGCGAGCTTCGACTCACACCACATCTTGCATATTCTATTCGGCGGGACTGCGAGCGATTCCACTATCTCGTCCTGTTGCCTTTCTCCTGGTTTGCCTCAATATTTATTTTCCGTCTCCACAAGTGCAAGGACGATAGCCTCGGCTTGCTCAGCCGTAGATTCATTGCTCCTTCCATTAAACTTTATGCGATCGATTGTAAAGCGAGTGAGTGTTCTTACGAATGCAATACACTTTCTACAATATTTCTTCAATTTACGGAATAAAATAACATTTTGGTATGCTTGAGATGACTCCAGATGATGCTACGTCCGAACTATATCACTAACGGAACGTTTTAGTTGAAAATTATTTCAAAATATTGCGTCGCTCGATTAGGCTTGCCGTGATAATTAATGAATTGATATTTTATATTAATTTATAATCCTTTATTTTTAAGATATCAGAGGGAAAAGTATGTTTATATTTCAAATTGCTTGATAAACAATGTTTTTATTGAATCGATGTAAGATTTATCTCTTTTGATAAATGGAATTAAACGCGATATTCCATTGTCGCCAACAATTAGACAAAAATCAACAAGCTAGACGAAACTTGCATTTGCCTTGGAAAATATTTATTCGCCTTGAAGGTTTATTAAATCGTAAACTGAAAATATCATGCTTATTCTAACGTTGCTATAATGTTGCTATAACGTTATTATAATATTATAAAATTATTATAAAATGTTCTTCCTTTAATGGGATTAATTGTCATTGTACAAGATTTATCTTATCGAACCACGGCGCGGTCAGATTACCAACTCTCATTTATATCTCTAATTGCATGTCAAATTTAAATTCGATCTCAATCGAAATCAAAATGTGCAGAGATACGCGGTAATCATTATGCTAAAATTTTAGATTTTTCAACGCGACTTGCTTACCAATTAGTTCAATCGATTTGCGATAATAATATCTTTTATTATTTTTGAAAAATACTTTAAGTTCAGTTTGTAATATTAAAATAAAAAAAAAAAAAAAATAAATAAATAAATAATGATTGCATCATCATAAATTATCATAAAGTCTTCGAACTTTGTATTGCATTAAGCATGCACTTTATAAAACGAGTATTAACTTAACTATTTTAGTCGATATTAATTATTATTGTTATTATTATTGATATAATGTAGGGCTAGATAATGATCAAGTGTTTAAATTTAATTACAACATGATAATGTCCATATTTGTTAACAAACTCTTACGACTATATTGCAATTAAGCGTAATTTCATGAAAATTTATAAATAATTATAAAAAAAATTAATTTGAAATACATTTGATTTTAATTGGTTTTAAATTGATGTTCATAAGTAAGTAATTTTACGTATGACATGGCTTTAATTACCTTTTTTAATCTAATTTTCAGATAATTATAATTGGAACGGGCTTCTGCTTTTCGCTTTTCATATATATTTGCTTATTTGATATTGAATTTTAGAAACAATTACGTTGCTGATTTGTAATTATGCGTAGAATAAAGAATAATTTTAATAATTTGAAACACCCTAATTATCCATTCACGAAGTTGATAATTTTTCTTTTTCATTATTTTGATAAAATAATTATAATTAATTGAACTAATTAACCGAGATTAATTTAGAGGCTTTAGAGAAATTTTAGGCGCATGTACCTTTGAAAACTAATTTTTCATTGTTCCGTTATATCTTGAAATCAGATTTTCATTTAAATTTTCAAAGAATTTATTGTCGCTACAGAAGTAATTTTTCGTCACATTAATAATTATGATTTTGACAATTATAATCAATCGTAGTCAAACAAATTCTTACGATATTGGAAAATAGTCACACGTGCGTAAAAGTAAAAAAATCAAAAAAAAAAAAAAAAAAAAAAAAAAAAAAAAAAATAAATAAATAAATAAATAAGAATGAAAGAAAATAAACAAAACATTAAACTTATACTTAAGAAAAACCTCCGAAGCCTAAAATTTAATTTTTATTTGTAATGTTTAATAATGTAATATTAGTAAATATATTTTCCCTCGATAATAAAAAGGAAATATTTCATTTGGCTCTAGAACTTTTCGACCGTACGAATTTTGAAATTTTCCAAAGGTAAAATGTTTAATTTGCTTAGTCGTAACGAAAGAAGGAAGTTATTATTTATAACAATATTATATTAAATAAATATAAAAAAAATCGTGGTTATAATTTCATCGTTGCAATAATTTTTGCATTAAAAACCTTATGTGCGCACTAACGGCGCTTCTTCATTATTCAAAGAAAATCATTTTCAGTTTAATATTAATGCCAGTAAGTAATGCATAGCGGTTATTCAAGATATGTCTACACATTTTTTCGAAATAAATTTAATGATAAAAAATTGATTGCTATAATAAATTTAATTAAGCTAAGCGAAATCAAAGAGGCGGACGAGCGAATTTAAATGTCTCCTCGGCGATGTTCCCAACCATTCATTCGCTCATACCTCACACGCAAATACATAATATTCCGTGTAGTAAGATCACCGTTATTTACATGTAATGTCTGAATTATATTAAAAGTAATATATTAATATAATTAATACAACTCCAATATAATAATATGATAATGATTGTGCGCAAGCGTATGCTTAATAATCGTGATACATACAATCGGACTTTTTTACAGACAAAGATAACGTGACAACAGAAGTTCTTTATATTGTTTGGCTTTGAAAATAGTCGGCATTTTGTAAAATCAACTTTTCGTTATGGCGTTTGCAAGGTTAGGGTTGGGAGTCGGAGAATTAGGATAAAAGCTAACTCACTAAAAGGAAAAAAGCAGCGTCCTTTTAACGAGTTGAAATTCCCGTCGAAAATGAGAAAGTTAAAAATCATGCCAATATTTCAGAAAGTCTGCAATACCATCATCATGTGATAAATCACTCGGAATCCGTCCAACATTGAGATGAAATTGATTTTCATCCATCTACGAGCTACACTCGAGCGGTAATTTCGTGGGTGCACCACGAAGGATCGCGGAGAGACTTGCGGCGGTAGAGGCGATGACGAGGCTGCGATGGGGATGGGGGAGTAGAAGAATTTCGAGGGCCGCGCGCGTCGAGACACGCCTCGGTAATTAAAGCCGCCGAACTTATTTGTCTCGATAGCGGAGCAACGATAGGCGGTCGTTGTTGCTCGGGGTTGTTGTTGGTCGACGGAGTGCGGAATGAGGGCCCAGGAACGAAGACACGCATTATAAAAGGAGATATGTCTGTCTCATGGGTGTTGGTGGGCGCGTGTCCATCGCGTGGGTGGGCCACGTGCTACGGTGTATTTCGGGATCTTGGAATCGGGATGGGGGGCAGGACGTTGAAAGTCGTTGCATAATTACGTCGTCGGCTTAGACGAAGGGATGAAGCGAGTGAATTACTTTGGAGGTTATCCGAATGATTATCGCTTAGCGGCAGCGTCGTATAATTGGTAGGTTTGCCAATGGATTGATGAATAATATTCTTCACGTATAATGTCTTAAAAGCTTATTCAGTCTTCCTATATTAATATATTTAATTATACATACGCGCGCACGCACGCACACACGCACGTATCCATATATATATATATATATATATATATATATATATAGTTTGTTTAATGTGTCGGCTTACGAATACAGTTACCTTGATTTCCGTAAAAAATTATCTGCACGAATATCCTTAGTTAGTCCATCAAGACCATATTTTAATACATATTTTATTCCGTTATGATGAAATTTCACATTTAATCATTAGTCAAATTATTGTAAAAATCTTTTATAACTTGAAATGCATTAATAATTTGTACAGATTTCAACGAATTTTTCAAATAATACTTTTAACGTCTTTCAATTACTTTAGAAAAAAAATAAAATTTATTTATAATTAAATAACCGAGCATAATGAAGTGTAAATTAATGTAATTAATACAGTATTATCTTTCTCGTGTACAGGAGTAAAATTTGAAAATTTATATAATCATTCACGAGTGAAAGATACATTTCTCATTAGATTTACTTCCAAAAGAAGGTATTGCAAGAAATACTCAAACATTCCTTACATATTTCTTACTATTATTTCACACCAAGTTTTTCTCTCAATCCATCATTAATCTTTTATTTTCTTCGTTCGCGTTTCCCGATGTGTGTGACATCTGTCGAGTCCAGACACTAAAAGTATTTTCTCCTCTCTTGTGGCCTGGAATAAACAAAGTGACGAAATAGAGCAGAAAATCGTTAACAGCTCAACTGTAGTTTTGTTACGAACTAATAATATATATATATATATATATATATATATATATATATATATATACACATACGGAGTAATTTATCTTAAAAAAGTAAGTCTTATTACTTTTCGATCGATTCGATATATATTATTTCGCCAACTGTCATACTTAATACGAAATTTAAGATTAAATTAATTAATTTTATCATTACATTAGGATGAAAATGCTAAATTTTTGAAAAGTCGTCTTAATGATTTTATAATAATACTTAAAACATATGATAAGCGATTATGTGCATAATATTTTCAATAGATTTTAAACAATGTTTATAGAAATGCACGTACGAGGTAAGAAATTAATCGTCATTTTCCATAAATTCTGTTAGTACATTTTATTTTCTGATTTTTCAATACTTGCTATATCGATCAAACTGACGGTTGTTTAAAGAAAAATTGCGTTAAAAAGAAAAAAAGCAATCGTACTTCAAGCACTTTTACAATAAAATAATTCATCGAGACTGTTTGAAAGCTTCACTGATTATGTCTCGCCCCATTCAAAACGTCAATTTATTTACAAGAAAAATTTTCGAACTATGGACCCTCCCCCTTAAATACAATTATAACACCGTTTCCGTTTTAAAAAATATCATATATTTTAATTTACTTTATCGAGCGCCCGTATTATAATCCTTTTACCCCGTACCCATAGGAGTGAATATTTTAAGTATATGTAAAAGCGATAAGCAGAAGAAGAAAAAGGAGAGAGAAAAAAGCCCATAAAAATTTTGTCCCGCCTACACCATCCTATGTGACTGGTACTATGTGAGCCAGCGATCATTTGAATACGTATAGCTAATAATTTGGGGGCGTGTTGCGAACGTTTTCTCACGTTGTGCTGTGGCATTGTATTTTATATCTTTACGCGTGCGCATATACAAATATACGTACACTATCGTAAGAAACTTACGCGCATTTCGTGAAATATACTCGTGCAGTGCGATGCTGTATGTGTGCAGTTATATATTAATGGGGGAACTTTATAATATACAAAGTACACGGTACGGAGATTATCAAAAATAGTTATGAGCTAGTTCACATCTTTATAATTTCATATATTACTTTCGTATTAAATTGTTTTTTTTTTCCCACCCTTTTATTCTTCTTTTTTTTCCTTTTTTTCCCTTTTTTTTTTCTTTTTCTTTCCTTTTTTTTTTCTCTTTTTTTCTTTCCTTTTTTTTTTCTCTTTTTTTCTTTCTTTTTTGTAATGCCAGACTTTTGCCAATAGCTGTCGTTTGCGTGAGAAGTTGGACGAAATAGGACGACGATATCAACTTTAATAAACAAGATATAATATTAACTCACATAATTTTCATATACAAAAAAAAAAAAAGCTTTATTATGTAAATATGAAAAATTTTTAATCATCGTTGCTAGAAAAGGACGCCATCTGAAGTAATAATTAATCTTAAATGTTAATTTGCAAGAGAACCGAATATTCCATTAAAATTAATTCTCTAGGCGGACTTCGTTTCATTTACTTAATTACAATATGTTGGCGCAACGAAAAAACTTTACTTATTGTTATTCGTTCGTTTAAACAATTATGTCTACTCAAATGATAAATACAATTAGGAAATTAAACATTTTAAATACTATGTCATACGTAATACTAAAATATTGTCTTTTCAGCAAAAATCATAAGCTTCTGGTGTATTTTATTTCCAAGCGACGTGAATATTCATTCGAATCAAATGCGATCTGATGTGATTAATTTATTAGTTTTTATTTTTAAAAATTGAATTATATTTTCTTATCGATACCTTATGGCTTATATTCATCGCCCCATTTAATATCCAAAGTATTTGACAAAATCATTATATAAAACGATAAAATGAGACAAATAAGCGAACAAAGCTTTATCATTATCAGTTGACAATTTTCATAAATATTCTTACGAAATGGAATTCAAAATCTTTAAACTATATTTACGATACTCTACAAGGTTTTTCCATATTATATGCAATTACCGGCTGTTAATCAAAATATTTTATATTACTCACGATTAAAATTATATTAAAATTATAATTATAATTACCCTGACCAACTGAGCGTAATAACTCAGTTCACTCTCGTATAATCTATAAGCTTTTTAATTTCTGTAATTCATGTCTCTGCATATTAGATTTATACATGAAAATATGGAATTATATTATTTAAGCATTTATTTAAATATTTCGTTAGAGAGACAGAATTGAGTACTCATTCATACCTCTTGAAAATTATATAAACGAATATGTAATAATTTATTTTATAATGTAATTATAAATAGTTTAAAATATTAACGATTTTTATATCTTGGGAAAGTGCATAAAAATTTCAATGAAAAATGTTCGACTTTAGAGTAATGTTAAAAGATTTATTGTTTAGAAAAGGATAGAAAATGGCCTGCAGCATTATAGGAAGGGATATTTTAATGAGAATTAAATGCAAATTTCGAATTAATAGAATGAATATTATCTCAAAATTTGCTTAGAATTAAGTTAAGAATATCGTTTTAAAAACTCTCAGCGACGAGTTACGCCGCAAAAATTCCATTGCCACATTTCCCATAAGATACAACATATGTTTACAAAAGCTCGCATATTCCAATAAATCCGACGGAAAAAACATCGGAAAACTGCACCGTTGCCGGCATGGATAATCCAAGGTGAGCTACGAAGAATCTACGTGGATGCTCCTGACATTGATCCTTTAGATCGAGACTCGCGGCTCACTTTTCGATTCCATCTTATTTACGGGGCAAGATTGGTGTTGCTTGTCGTGACGTGGCACTACCAAAGCATAAAATATATAGTACCCAAAAATGTATACCCTTGTGAAAATGTTGCACCCACGCGCACGCGAGAGAGAGAGAGAGAGAGAGAAAGAGAGAGAGAGAGAGAGAGAGAGTGTGTGTGCGCGTGCGCGCGCGTGCGCGCGCGAGTTAGTTAAGAGAATTTTTGAGAGACAAAAAATATCAGTACCCCCCAATTGATTTGATTAGCACTCTCCCTCCACCTATACGTCATCTTTGTCTCCAAATGTCTTTAATTTTACGGGTCTGTAGAGATTTGCAATGATTAATAATAACAATAGCGATTACGATAAAAGCGATAATAATAACACCGTTCATAATCTCGGATAGTGCTATTTTATTGCAATATCTCGATTTATTATGAAAAACCGACGTTATTAATACTCGATACCCAGTATTTTCATTTTTCTTTCTTTTCTTTCATAGAAAAAGTATTCCTATTATTCTTGTGTCCCGTTGTTCTGTATCTTATTCAACTGAGAAACGTACCGCCCTCGGTGAGAAATTAAAATGATTTTTCTCCAAAGTTGCATTTGTGTAACTCATTATTATTATTATTATTATTATTATTATTATTATTATTATTATTATTATTATTATTATCATCATCATTATCATTATTATTTATTATTATTATTATCATCTACCGCCCTCGGTGAGAAATTAAAATGATTTTTCTCCAAAGTTGCATTTGTGTAACTCATTATTATTATTATTATTATTATTATCATCATTATTATCATTATTATCATTATTATTATTATGATTAATACTCGACACATTATGCGAGAATAGGTACTTTGTCGTGATGGATTCTAATAATATCTTGTAGCCCGAGTAACTAAATAAGTCTCTGAAGCGATATTAAACAAAATTCGCTGCTCTTTACGGCCGCTGTATTCGACTTACTACGAATTGCCATTCGATTAACGTTTCTCCTCTCCTTTAATCTTGAAAGTCATAAAGAAAAAAAAAAGAAAAACAAAGAAGAAAAAGAACCTTACTGATGTTAATTTCCCGGGTAATAAAATACAATACAAAGGAATGAGACGACCGGCGGAAAGTACTTAGTCCCCCAAAACAACGGATAATCTGTTTGCCGAAGGCACAAAAGAAGCAAGCGAGGGGCCCGGACCTCAAAAAAGCAGCCGCGCGATCAATGCGTCAGACCGCGTCTTGTCTCGTTCGTTCGAGTTTCCGAAACTTTCCTCTCCACTTTGTCGTCACGTCCGCGCGCCGATACATAATTCACCGACCTTGGCCCTCGCGTATCCATCGAGCTCCAGAACGCGGCCCGGGAAGTCCGGGCGATGCTATCGTCGCGAAGCTTTCCACGAAGGAAAGGAATAGTAAGGGCCCGACGGTGACGCTCGGCTAACATATGCGAGACACCTTTGCGAAGCCCGCGCGCCTAATTAGGCCGCTCTTTCTCAGATGAGAGAAGAAAACAAAGGGGCCTGATCCTCCCCCGCTCTTCAAAACGATAAAAAGAGGAGCCTCGAGAGACAGCGGACGGCTCGATTTAACGCGCGGCCCTTCTTCGAAGAGCTCAGCTCGGTTGCCGTTGGCGCATAGCAAAAGGGAAGCGACTCGGCCGCATCTTAGATACGCCTCGTAGATTTCCGCACGCGGATCGTGCGGCCCATTTTAAATCTTACCCCCGCCAAATCCCCTCCCAATAAGGCCCCCCTGTACATCCGCGCTTTTATGTCAGATTCCCCGACAGATTCGCCCTCCCACTTATTCACCCCACTTATTCACCGACCTACTTCATCATTTCCTCTACAATGTTTAGTAAGTGTTATTTTATTAATGGGCTTGTTTTTGTTTTTGTTTTTTGTATGCCGACTATGCGTCGAATGGAGGAGTGACACGAACGAGTCCCGAAATGTACGAATACTTTCTTAATCGAGTCTTCGAGACGACGAGGTTAAGACGGCCTGTCCCGACTGTGGTCGAGTCCTTGTAATATCGCCCAACTAATTAGCGACGCGACAACAATGTTTCGAGTCGCTTCAAGTTTCGTCTCTATGTGATAGCGGCGAAATCCGAGTATTCGTCTTCCGTTTAAAGAGATTTTGGACGGCGACGAGCGGGCGAGCGGGCGGGGGTTGTTTAAGATAGGGGGAGACAATTGTGCTGGTGATGCGGCGTTATAGGCGATAGGCGATAACATCGGGTCAGATAAGACGTTGGGATTGGGTGCTGATGGATTGGGAAGAGGAGGGGCAGGGGATTGAGATTCCTAGCTACCGGATGGATGTCCCGTTCGTGGATATTGCAGTGGCTCGGCTAGAATTTTCATTATTCGTATGGTAAAGATCGATGGGGCAGTGAAGAAGGTGGATGGTGACGAGAGAGAGAGAGAGAGAGAGAGATATCTGTTAAAAGCCCGTGAAAATCGACTAAAAGCTACTAAAAGGCTTGCAGCAGTGAGGTGGTTGTGGTAGTGAAAGTCAATACTGCAGTGCGATGGTTTCTTACGTCACGCTGTCCTTAGCGACAGGTAATGAAGCGTTTCTCAACTTGTTTAAGATGCCAGATGTTTGATAGTTATTCAAACGTGGTCGAGGACATCGCCGAGAATTCGCATGTGTCAGCACTGTAATTACCGGGACTCCCATTAGCTTACCGCTGATAGTTGGCTACTCTTACAGTCGAGTACGCGTTCTTTGTATTTAAGGGCCTCTCGTGGTGTGCTTTTTACGAGAATATTAAAGAAGAAAAGCAGATGAAAAAAAGACGAAGAAAAAGAAGGTTTCTAAATGCAATGAGAATTTCTTATGAAGAGTGAAATCGAACGAGACGATAAAATGTAAAACAATATGGTTTATTTAGGTGACGTATCTGGAGCTGAAAATGTTTCAACAAAAAAAAAAAAAAAAAAAAAAAAAAAAAAAAAAATATGAAAATTCTAGTTTTAATTGCGTTAGAGGGGGAGGGGGGGGAGATAATTTTAGTCTTACGTTCGAATAACCATACATTTGAAATATCCAGTCTTCAAGATTGTACTTTCCGCGCTGCATTTCAAATAGTAATGTAAATGCGTGAATTATTAATTTTCATAATCTCACCATCCCCCTCCACCACCCGGCCCCTCGTCGCACACTCACTCATTATTCCTTAAAATTCAACACAGACGGTGGGTGTGTAGTGCACAGTGAGTGTACGTGACTGACTGACTGACTGTACGGTGAAATAAAGGCCGCTCCATAAGCCAAACATTAGCACTGATCCATATCTTTCGCCTTGTTCAACCTGCCGCGAGAATCTCATTTCATCTTGTTGCACCCTTGGCACCTTTCATGAATAATTTTTTCCGCCATTTATGCCGTGCGGGGACGTCCTCTCGCTCGCTCTGTCTGTTTTTTATCTCTTATCGTGAAGACGAGATAGCGCCAATCTCGCCCTCCTTCTTTCACCTTCCACCGTCGTCCCGCCCATTTCACTAACTGACTATTGAGAATGAGAAATATTTACTCAAGACGAGTGTATTTTAACTGAAAAACTTTACTCGCTATCCCTGTTTTAAGTCCCAGCCTCGCAGCTTTAGCGTCTGCTCAAATGATTTATTAGAGATGAATTGAGCGAGCGAGTTGTTGTTGTTGTTGTAGTAAATTAATATCGATAGGAATAAATGTTTTGCTCATTGTCGAGGTTGTACCATTCGCAAGTGAAAAAGAAAGGATGCAAAATAATACCGGCGTAGGACAAATTTATATTTCACGTCATGCATTTTCATAAGATAAATGCGAAAAGCTTTAGATTCGTATCAGTTATTTACAAACTCTTTTAAGTTTATTCTTTTTCTATGATAATTCTTCGATGTCAATTCACTTGTTAGATTACGGCATTATTAATATTCGTTGAAGGACTATAATAATTGTAAATTGATCGGTATACAACGACCGGTCGATTTTATATTATTATTTTTTCTTTCGTTTTGTTTTTGTTTTTGCTTTATTTTCAGGCATTTTATTATTATGTCGTTAAGATAGTCGGCCAATCGTAAAATAACTATTCACAGATATTTTTTGAAAAATTACTTAATTAAAATAGGTATTATTATTTCATTTAAGGGCGTGTTCATTTCTTTTCTCTCTGTCTATACGAATCCAATTGTTAGTTCGTAGAATTTACAAGACGATAGCCAATTCAACTAATTTAATGTTCAAGATTAATGATGTGCCAAGTGACGCAATGAGAATCGAAAAAGTCATAGGCTCAACAAGTATTATAGGGGAAGCGTTAGGGACAATATTTTAAAATCATATATTTGCATTACCTTTAAAAGTAAAAGACATTTGATAATTTATCATTTTTTATATCTCTACGCATGGCGGCAGACTTTTTACAATCGTTGAACACGCATTTCGTAAAATGTTTGAAAAACAAAAAACATTTTTCCCCAGCACTACAAATGAGAGAAACATACTGCATGTAAACTTACGCGTTAAGCATACAAATGTCGAATAAAAATTGTAATTATTTATTTACGTATACTAGGCGCAATTTTATACGATGCATACATTTTTTAACATTTGAATTTTCTCAATCGGGATATTTAACACGCTGTGGTGAGAAAATTTACTAAAAACTTTAGATTTATAATTTTTTTGTAAAATCATTGATTAATTGTCATTTCGTATAAAATTTGTAGGATGTCTAATGACAATTATATAACTAATTGAAATTAATAGCCACGCGATATGGATCTTTATTAATAAAAGGCTTTTTTTTTTTTTTTGGCAAATTATTTTTTCAATCTGTAAAATAATTCACTCGATATGTTTAAGGAAATTTTTCTTTTCCTCCGTATTAAATTAATTGTTAGTCATATGAAATATGCATTCTATATTATTGTGCATTCATTATTTAAGCCATAAATGAGATGCATATTTATCAGATGAATAATAGTCTAAGGGACTTTATATTACACTTGGTCATTAAATAATTACAAAAGAAGACATTTATTATTATTAATGTATAATTTATTACACGGAGATATGATTTAATATTTACTTTAATTAAAATTCACGATCAATATCACTTAATTGTTATTATACGCACTCATTCATAATATGACTTTCTCGCAACAGTCACTTTGCAGTACTGACAAGCTGCATTATCTTCGAAGTACTAAAACTAATTCAACGCCAATGCGAGCCTTAATAACATTGTTGTTAGGTACAGTTGTGGCAGAGTGTGCATCTTCTTACCCAAGGACGTAACAGCGCCTGAATCGCGTCGGCAGCACAAATAGAACGATGGTTATGGGCGCATGTCGCACTCGAAGGATATTCAAATTTTCGGCGCTCCTTTGGATTCCGTCGGCGCCGAGATACGCACGTCTCGCGTATCTCTGGCCTCCTCTCCGCGGAGCTACGACTTATAAAAAAGTCTCATTAAGTGGTGGTGGCCAGTAGTAGTAGTGGCGGCGGCGGCGGTCTCGGGACGAGCGCACACATGGCGTTATACAGCTATTTTTAAGGCATCCTCCCGCGTTTCGTCGATTTTATCGCCTCGAGGTCCTGCCGCCACTCTTGAACGCGCACTACGCGCTCCTGGCAATGAAAATCCGCCCTGACCTTTGTTCTGGTTTTGTATTACAGCTCAGATAGCGATCGCAACTTTATCTATCCTCTCTCTCTCTCTCTCTCTGTCTCTCTCTGTCTCTCTCTCTCTCTCTCTCTCTGTCTCTCTCTCTCTCTCTCTCTCTCTCTCTCTCTGTCTCTCTCTGTCTCTCTCTCTCTCTCTCTCTCTGTCTCTCTCTCTCTCTCTCTCTCTCTCTCTCTCTGTCTCTCTCTGTCTCTCTCTCTCTCTCTCTCTCTGTCTCTCTCTCTCTCTCTCTCTCTCTCTCTCTCTGTCTCTCTCTGTCTCTCTCTCTCTCTCTCTCTCTGTCTCTCTCTCTCTCTCTCTCTCTCTCTCTCCCTCTACCTCCCCAAAGCTCTCGTACCACCACCTAGCGGCGTGTCCTCCCATGGTCCACTCCACGTGGCTTTTTATTATTTAGCGTCCGCGATCGAGCGATTCGCCGATCCCTTCTCCGCCTCGTTTCGGAGATTTCGCTTGAATAAATTACGCGGGCTTCTGGAAATTGCCGTCCGATCCAGCTTCAGCTCGTGACACTGTTTATTATTTAAATATTCCGATTAATTAACCGACTCTGGCACGTACCCATGAAGTGCAAAATTCTGCTTCCCTTATGCAAACTTATGCATACTTAATAATCCACCATAATTATTTTTCATATCAAGCGTCAGCCATATTTATCAGCCAATTATCGAGTAACCCTTTAAAATTTTTCACTCCTTCCTACAACATCTTGCGCATAATTTCTTGAAAATTACCATTCAAATGATAATTAAAAAGCGTTATGGTACTTAAAATTTTTTATATATTAGACACGATTCGACATGATGTTGAGAATATGGGAAATTTCGTAAATTTCGTAAAGCGAGGATGGTAAACGAGTAAAGATACGACACTCCATTTTCTAATATCTGAAAGTGCGATCGTCCAGGTGATTGCCAATGCATTTGATGAAACGTCGCTTATTTTGCTTTCATTTTCGCCAACAACTTCCTAAAGCCAATATCATTCTGTGAAAATTCTATTTTACAAAGTCGTTTAGTCTCGTGTCATGTACTTTATTTAGAGTGGCATTAGTTGAAGAGATGACAAAGTTTCAATGTTTAGAGTTGGCAACTACCAGCTAAATACACCATGACCAATATAATATTAAATCGTTTTCCTAATTATAATGTAATAGAAAATTCATTAAACAGATCAAATTTTTAGTCCTCCAACTTTGTTGTTTCAAGCATTCAACATTTTGCATTATGAATATTAAATTCGAAATAGAAAGTGTCGAATCCTCCTCTCCTCGAATTAACTTCGAGTTCGAGAACTCCTACAAGCTGTTAGTACTGGATTATCGTAATTTCTTATAAACTATATTTCCTGTCGATTTATTAATAGATTAACGCCAGCAATTAATCAAGAAAATACGATGATCGTTTAAATTACAAATTCATAATACATTTCTGCCTTATGACATTGAATTTTTATTATAATACCTTATTTTGCGCACCAATATATTTCAACTATATATATATATATATATATATATATTATACGTATATATACACACGCACACGCGCGAATGTCTTCAATGTAAAATAAGATTTTCCCTATGTAGAGAGAAATTTCTAGCCCTTATTTAATTTACTATGCACGGATGCCAAGACTCAAAGCATGCGAAATATTATTAAATTGATCGCATTAAAAGGGCATTAAAAAGGAAAAAAGATAAATGGGTATAATACATCGACTGATTTATGTAAAATACTTCTTTAGCGAATCTTATTATATTATGCGAATATCCCATTTTATATATTTTTTTTCTTCTCTTCCCGTTTTTCTTTTTTTCTCTACGTATTAATCACATCTAATTCTAATAATCTCATTTGCATATTCCTTCATTTAAGTATTTAAATGGGGGCAAGTGTAATGACTGTCATTAAATTAAAGCTGTCAAGACGTATGCTCGAGAAGAAGAATTAAGCTATTTACCAAAAGACAAGATAAACGATATATCCTTTTCTTCTTACAAACAAATGGTGGTAGAGTTTAACCTGGCTGCAGGTGCAAAAATACAACGTCTAACTTGAAAATATTATTAAGTATTGGCTATAAGCGTCGAAGCAACGCTCGGCAAATGATGGGTGCCCGGAGCCACGTTAGAAGAGCTTATCGGGCCCTTGGCAGACTCTATAGAGACGAGAGGCCCCGTAGCTCGGCCTAAGAATTTCCCGGATCTCTTCCCCCCACTCACCACGCAATCCACCGACACACATAAAAAATAAAGCAAAAGAAATAAAGCAAAAAAAAAAAAACGAAAACAAAAAAAAACCGCAGGCATTTTCAAATCAGCACTCGGTCCGAACTGAGGAGAGGCACGCGCGAGGAATATCCCATCGGAGTTCCAGAGATTCCGGGGGACGCGGCACTCCCACCTCGTCGAGCGGACTAGAATCGTTGCCTCCGGTTATAAGCGGCGGCGACATTCCTCCACTGTATCTCGGATCTTCTTCTTCTTCTTCTTCTCTCCACCCCCCTCCCTCCTCCCCCTGCCCATACCTCTCCCCCTGCCTTTGCCCCTCCGTCGCTCTCACCCCACCGCAATCTCATCACCCATCCCACATCCCCGATCCCCGATCCTCCCATCGTCCCTCTCGACACTGTCTCGTCGCCCTTCCCCTCTTCGCCCCTCGCGCAACGCCGTGTGGCGCAGTGCGGAGCCTTTGGCGACCTTTCGGCACGCGCGCGTCGCTGACACACGGAGGAACGAGGAACGAGAACGACACCGGAGCCGAGCAACGAACGACAGTCGACTGGGACTGGCTTCTTTTGCTTGGCTTTCGGCCCTCGCTCCGGGCGTTCCCGTCATCTCGGGGATCGCGTGATTCGGAATGCCGTGCCTTGCGCCTGTAGCGGTGACTCTACGCCTCTTGGCTCTCTCTATCTCTCTTACTCTCTCACTCTCGTCTCTCACTCTCGTCTCTCGTCTCTCGTCTCTCGTCTCTCGTCTCTCGTCTCTCGTCTCTCGTCTCTCGTCTCTCGTCTCTCGTCTCTCGTCTCTCGTCTCTCGTCTCTCGTCTCTCGTCTCTCGTCTCTCGTCTCTCGTCTCTCGTCTCTCGTCTCTCGTCTCTCGTCTCTCGTCTCTCGTCTCTCGTCTCTCGTCTCTCGTCT
>NW_011948421.1:16848-32479 GCF_000503995.2 Ceratosolen solmsi marchali | reverse complement strand
TCTCTCTCGTCTCTCTCTCTCTCTCTCTCTCTCTCTCTCTCTCTCTCTCTCTCTCTCTCGACAACGGGATCTCGTTCGCATCGTTCGATTTATCGAGACCGCTCGGTTTTTAGCGGCCACTCTCGTTCGCCTCATGCATTATATTACTCTGTTTGCGGGAAATGCGCGTATGGAAATGTCGGTGCGTCGATGGGTGTCGAGGCTTGTTGGCCTTATGCTCGCGACACTTGGGGATCGTTGTGCTTTCAAATCCTGGGAAGATTCGCGGGATTCCAGTCAAAAATATGCCCTCTATTATTTATCGTTTCTTAAGATGCTTCTAAACTCAAGGACTCGAGAAAAAGGAGAAATCAATTGGTGAATGTTGGACGTAATTACGAGCTCTCGGACGCTCCATGAGACTAAGCTGCCACCTACATTAATAACTGCGCATTAATCCCGTTAATATTAATATTTAACTTGCACGTTCCGTCGAAAATGTTCTCCACACCGGTATTAACGAAAAATCGTCTGCGATTGCGAAAACTATCGCAATGTCAGAAATGAAAATACAAGGAAGTTTCGTCTCATCGCGCATATCGCAGTCGAGAATATTTCATTCGATTAGCCAAAAGGATGATGGATTATATCTCGATATCGGGAGCTTTCGACTCGTCGATCTTTATCACCATTTGCGTAAAACCAGCCGACGTTAGAATTGGACGTTTAGTAAAGGAATAATAACGAGGTCGTGATAAATAGTCGAAGGTAGCCGTTGAAATGAAGAGATGCGCCGACCAAGTGGAATGGAACTTCCGGCACGCCAATGAAGTATCCGAGACGAAGTCACGAAAATTCCAGATCGATCGGATAGAGTCGTCGTCGGTCCTCGATAATCTGGAGTTATCCACAGCTTCTAACGCGAGCCATCGCGCGCACGATGAACAGACGAACTCGTTGCCCATTCCAAATTTACATGCAAACAGCTCTCTCTCTCTCTCTCTCTCTCTCCTCCACCCTCCCCCGCCCCCTCCCCCATACTTCGTAACCTTAACGCTTGTCGTATTACCTTTCCTCTACCTACTTGTAGCGATGCACCTTTGTCTTCATATGCTCGAGACTTTTTTTTTTTTTTTTTTTACCTCTCTTATCGACCTGCCATTTTCTCCCCTTCACTCTTCAACATTAAACTCATTTGCGCTTGCGATACTTTCATTGCGCCCTATAAAAATATCAATTCCATTTTCGACCTTTTAACAAGATCGAGTCTATATTCGCGATAATAAATACATTTGTTGTATGGAGAATGTTGCAACTTATTTATTTGGTATTTGGACGAAGATTCATATAGGTGTGCTGATAAGTTGATGACACATGACGAGTTACGTGATAATCTGAAGACCGATTGACCTTAAGGGATTTCGATCAGCCTTGTCCATAATGCCGTCCACTATCGTGAAAATGACACGTTGTTAAAAAAAAAAAAAATTCCCACTCAACGTTTCAAGCGTTTCATCGGCTTGAACAATTGAATGTTAACGATTTAACTAGATTTTAGATTTACATCTTCAGCACGCGGAATAATTGTAATCGAGCGAAGCGCTAATCTTCGGCCATTCAAACCGAGCGACCAGCCGACTTTCTCACAGGTAAAGCCAGTCATTAAATGCACATCCGAATTTTCATGATCTTTTCTTTTAACGGGTAAATCGATACGTTTTATTAAGCCATCAGCGCGAGGCCACAGACGCAGCAACAATTTTCATGAATCGTTGGCTCGTTAAAGCTAAAGCCATGGCAATTCGAGGATTTGTCGCAGTAACCGCGAGTTCGCTCTCTCCCGACGAATTGACGATTCATCGCGCAACACGTGTGATACCGGCAATGGGCCTCTCGAATCGTCGAATTAGCGTGGCTGAACGTAGAGGAATAACCACCCGTTCTCCACTTACGTTCTACCGCTTTTTCCACGACAATAATACACATGGATTTTCCGTGAGTGAACGGATAGTTCAAGGATTAGATTGACGAATTATTATACGTTACGATGGATTGCGCGCACGTTTATTCGAGACCGAATATACGAATTTCAAAAAGCAAAAACTAAACTAAACTAAACTAAACTAAACTAAATTATTGTCATAAGATTATTTAATCGAGCATTTCATTTCGTTTAATAATTTAATTATACTGCGCTGTGATGTTTGATGGCGAATTACACGTTGAAGAATGCCAATTTTATCCTCTCTTACATTGCCTTAAGTAGTTGGTAAGAATTTTCTAGTTTCGAATTATTTCATTCTTAAATCGAACATTTTTATTATTACCTTTCCTCTACATTTATCCATTACTCGCGAAGAAGAAGCTGTAAATTAAAACAAAAATAACTTCAGTTGCCAAAATCAGACTTTATTAATATCGAAACTAAAGTATTCCATACTTTATACGCATAAAACGCATATAGAGCATCTTTTGGCCACCGTTTCATACAAACCATTTCCAATTTCCAATCAATCGATGATGAATTCTAATCTTTTCCAATCTAGCAGCATATGACTTTCAATTATGCGGAAATATAAAAAAAAGTAGATGACAAAACGGCGATTTTTCCACGGCCTTATACCAAGAATGTGCATCTCCGTATCGCAATGAAATATGCTTGCGGTAGCCAGAAAAATGTGAATGCATCACCCCAAGTGTTGATATAATGACATTTATATTATGGTATGAATGTATGCGTGACGCCACCCCATTAACTCATTTTTTTCGTTTGCCCGATAATACGTTGCGATTATTTTTTCAAATACATAATCGGAATCTTATTTCAGCTATAGGCTAATGCGTATCTAAGGATAGGCCTCAGCTTATTTCAGCTATAGGCTAATGCGTATCTAAGGATAGGCCTCAGCTTATTTCAGCTATAGGCTAATGCGTATCTAAGGATAGGCCTCAGCTTATTTCAGCTATAGGCTAATGCGTATCTAAGGATAGGCCTCAGCTTATTTCAGCTATAGGCTAATGCGTATCTAAGGATCGGAAAAAAGAAATATCTACCAAATTTTATAATTTCCCAAGTAAAGTGATCGGTAATATTTCTACGGCTGCATCGCTCTATAGCTAAGGATAACGGGTGACCACGATAAATCGGTGGTGCGCGAGGACTAATAATCACCCGGCGGCCGATTCGTTAATCTCGTCTCGTTCTTGCGATTTCGCCTGCGCTTCCAAAGTGCTAAAATCGATCGCGTCCCCCGGCCGCTAATAAATCATGCCCACGCGACGCCATTTTTCCTCGACATCGTTTCTTGATTAGTGGCAGCAGCAGCAGCAGCAGCAGCAGCAGCAGCAGCAGTAACCCCCCCCCCCTCCCTCACTCCCTCGCCCTCTCGCCCTCTCGTCCTCTCCCCTCCCCCAAATTCCCCACCAATTCAGCCACCGATTATCCATCTCGATTAGCACCTCGAGCTTTCGGTGGATCCGTAAGGATCGCACGCAGGTTTACTTTTTGTCCAGGCAACGCAATATCTAGCTGCCAAGGGGAAGTTAGGTTCGCGCGATTTGACTTTTTACACGCCTTGTATGATTGGCGAATTACTAAGACGTCGGGATTGTGATGCAGCGAAAGGCATATATTGCTTTACGACTAGTGCAGCGCGTCTTGAATCACAAGCCGAGCCTCGGTATTACTTCTTAATAGTAACGAGATCTTATTTTAGATTAAAGGCAATTTCATCGATTCATCATCATCAATGTGCGCACGAGAAAGGAATAGCTTTTTACGAGGACATAATGAGCGAATATCATTTGTTGTTAACAGACGTACTCTTGTGGAAAAGGCGTACTTTTGTACAAATAATAGTGCGCTAGTCGTTGATTAATCTGTTTGCGCGTTGGGATACTCGTATGGCTGAGCGAGCCCACCTTCATGAAAATACAAAGTAAAAAGTTAATTATTTCGCTCTACACAATATCCCGTTTATACATTACGATGGCTAAGCGTACTTATCTAATTGTCACGACAAGCGTAGTAATTATTTGTTAGTACAAAACGGCTGATTGTTATAAAAATAAATCTCGATAGATAATGATTCGCTTCGATTTAGCTCTACTTTGCTAACAGTTTGAAATGTTTCTTTTTTCTCTCTCTCTATCTCTCTCTCTCTCTCTCTCTCTCTCTCTCTCTCTCTCTCTCTTTTTTCTATTCGTTTTCCTTTAAGTGTATTGGTAAAGCGTGAATTTTATTACACGTCGATCAAGCATGCGCGTGGTGATAGACGAAGCGACGTATTATTTGGTAAGTAAGCTTTTACGGCGAAAATTCATCAAAGTTCACGCATCAAAGCTGCAAAATGTCCAGTGGTAATTTTTGTACAGTCGAGTTGATAAAAATGAATAGGAGACTCTTATATTATGAAAATTAATAAATTATCGATACATGACATCCATGTGAACGTTATTGAAAATTATAGATTTGTCAATATGAAAGTTCTTCGTATAATTAATTCTTTTCATTCGGGGAGGTTAGAATATGTTTCTCCATTCGGCTCCAAAGCGAAACAATAACCGAGGTCCGCCGATAGAATAAAAATGATAATTATGGAAAAACTTGGAGGATGGAGCTTTACGTTTGTTAATGGACAAGAGACGACGGGGAATGAGACGATACCATAGACTATTATTAATAATAATATGCGTTCGTACGATTTGTCGTTAGTTGTACGAATTTTCGTTAATTTCCAATAACGCAAGCCTTTGTTCCGTTCTCTCCCGCGCGCGTCCTACGATAAAAAACGGAAAACTTGAATTTTAAAAAGTGGATCGCGCTCTAGCTGCTTACATAATTCGTCGTCGTATTATATTAACAAGGAAGGTAGTGGCTCTTGGTTACACGTCGTGCGCGCGCGCGTACGGTTGAATGGCGAAGAATGCGCGGACGGACGTCGGATCGCGGGGTGAGGCCGACATTTCACGAAAACCTGTAAAGTGGGCATATTGATTGACAAGTGTCATGGGCATCAGTCGGCGTCGGGCTTTTGGGAAACGCGCTTATCGGAGGAAAACCTCGCGGGAAGTTTTATCGAGCGACGCGAAGTCGCGGGCTCGCGAGTGCTCGTCTCGCGCGATTTTATCAAGGACCCCACGACATCTCTCGGGCTTTTTGTAATTCAATTATCGAAGATAGCGGCGAGTGTTGGCGATCGAGTGCGTATTTCATCTTGACGGACGATAAATAAGAGATGAGAAGAGGCCCGAGGGGGAAGCGATCGGCAACGGGTTACGCCGCGTCTACGTGCGCGATCACGCGTTGACGCGCGCACGTATACGTACATTGGTGTGCCATGCTTGTGTGTCCGGGCTCTATACATCGGCAGAAATATGCATGCACGCGGGGGCACAGCTGCGAGAGGGGTGGGATAATTTCAACTTCAAAGATTGAATTTTTCCGTATGGACTTTTGCAAAATAAAGATAACGATATAAATTGCTACTATATATCACTCTGAAATGTTTATGCGCTCAATGGTAAGAGGTGCTGAAAAAATGTGTTAAATTATTGAATTTCATTTCATTTGGATCACGAAGAGTAGCGAATAAAAAACATTTATTTATCCTATGTTTTTCTTCTCTCTCTCTCTCTCTCTCTCTCTCTCTCTCTCTATATATATATATATATATATATATATATATATATATCTCTATCTCTGCCCCCCCCCCATCCATCATTACTGCGCGACATAGTGAAATCGTTGCTTTTTATTTAAACGCACACGCGCACGCGCACGCACGCACACAAAATATTATTATTAATGGAATTTAATTAATAATGAAATAGCAAACGAAGAAATTTAAAAATCATGAACGATCAACCGCGCTCTTACAATTACAAGCGTCGTAAACCGAACTTACGCGACTGGACGAATATGCTTTTGAATTGACAATATACTCGACGACGCTCCATTACTCTCACGACCTTTCTTCTTTCCATTCCTTCCTATCCATGAGCTTGAATATCATCAACAGCTGTAATGTAATCAACGATGTAATGCCAATTGTAAAAGTGGGCACACAGTTGTATTGAAAAGTATTTAATAGGAGAGTGGCTGTTAACGGTCACGTAGGCGAATCAAATTCTTTGTCACAAGGCGCCTCAGCTTAACTATCTCATCCGCCAAATTTATGTCTCATTTATCTCTCTATTCGCGCGTATGGCATTTGAAAAGAGAGGATTCGCGAGTATGGTTGACCGTGTCGATTTGCCATTTGTCCTCGTGGCTTTTATGCAAAGCTAAGAGACGAACGAGGTAAAGCGCGCACTCGTCGTTGCGCGTTGTCGTGTTTGTTGTGCCCAAGAAAATCTGAAACTTTTAAGGAGAGGAAGTCACGTAAGATGAAGAAATGCCGTGGACTTTAGCTTTCCCAAGACTTTCGCTTATCGTTATCATTATGTATTTTTCCGGCACGCTCACGCGATATAGTCCCGATGCATCTCGCCTTATTTTTCTTTCTTTCTTGCGCTTTCTCTCAACCTGTGTCCTCCTCTCCCCCCAATCCCCATCACCCTCCCCCTCCCCTCCCAATCCCCATCCCCAATCCCCCTCCCCCCAATCCCCATCCCCCATTAGAGACAAAGTATTTGTTCTTTACGCCTGTCTGCATACGGGCGAAATTTTTCTCGTATTACGGCTTTTGTGTCTTACCGACGGGCATCGCACGTCACCTCTGCGGGAAAAGCGCTTAAGCGAATGAAAGCCAGATACGTGCGTTGGAAATGCGACGCTTCTAAACTTAATGCTCTTTGCGACCTCTTTGAAAGCATCCGTGTTCTTTGAAAGATTGCTTTATTGCATTTCGCATGTTTACGAATGCACTTATTGTAATTGGGGTTGTAGGGCGGTTTTTCTGAACTTTTAGATAGGGTTATCGGGGTAAGGCAAAATTTCCTAACGATTTAGGTTTTATTCGAATGGCGCAAGTGTCGTGTTATTTTCCCACGGGCTCGAATCTCACATTATTTGCCGAAATTCTTTAATGCAAGTATTATTGATGCGCGGGATTATTTAACGAATTCAAGTGACAAATCGTGTAAACTAAAGCTTGAATAAATAAGGCGGCGTTGCGATCGGCCATTTTTAAATTTAAAGAATGTACAATTGTAATGAAAGGGTGGGAGGGAGGGGGGGGGGCGAGTTGATTACAAAATTTTGGCAATTGGCACAAATCAATGCATAATGATGATGATGATGATGATGATGATGATGATGATGATGATACTCCTCTTCTTATTGAAATATCAAACAATTTGCTACAACATCGTCATCATCAGCTAGCATAAGAAATCATAAATAACGTTGAAAGTCTATCTATCAAATTGGTAATTTTGAAATGTAATTTTGATTAATCAACCAATGAATAATATGAATATTGATCGAGCTCCTAGATAATTATTCAAAACAATACGAACTCAACTTCAATGACTGCTTGTTCAAAACTAAAATATCATAACTTTAAAATATCGCTCAGCAGATCAATATTATTGATTCAATATAAAAATGAATTGGCGCGTTGACGAATCTACTACCACCGTTTCTTCTATGTAGTAGTGAAAAATTTCGTTTTTAAATATATTCTCCATTACACGTTCGATAAATTATTCAAACGGTAGACAAAGGGATACTAACGTTATATCACGAAATATGATTAGTGAAGGCTATTATAGCAAATAATGTGAAAGTGAAAAATGTTTATGTAGTTAGATAATATGAGATTGCGGTAAAAAGCAATCCAATTATATATTCCATAATGTATAATTCTCTTTAAATTAGCATTTTTTTTTTGCATTTCATTTTGTCTAAGTGGAAAATATAAAATCCTTATTAATTATAAAAACAATATATTAATTTTATAATCCATTAACATTATTTCATTAGTATGACTTTATAAGTATAATAGTGTATATATGAATTTTTTTTTTTTTTTTTTTTTTTTTTTGTGTAAAAAACACGTTTGTCAGTTAATGATTCTTAATATAATAATAACGAAAGTGAGCAACAATTTTAAAACGTATAATTTCATTAGCGAATCGAATTATGCGCGTGTTTAAGTAAATATGCTAGAATAGATATAGATTATCTAATGTTTAAAAAATATTATAACGAATATATATATATATATATATATATATATATATATATATGAGAAATGTTATCATAAGAAACGAAGACAAACAATGATGGATAGATTTAAAAGGACTCATTGACAACGTATTTTATATTAAAAGAGTGCGTTAAATACATCGGAGTCGAAGTTTTTGCTTATAATAAGCTCGGCGCTGTGTTATTAGACGGGAATTTTGTGACGTTATGAAATCTATGGATTTGACGTTTGTGAGGTGGAGTAGTGAAAGTTAAATAAGGTAAATAAAGGGAATCGATTGAATGTCTAATTCGTAAAATCTGTCCATTCTACTGATTTTTTAAATGCCTCGATGAAGGAACATTTTCTTTTATTCGTCTACCTTACCATACATTCCACACTTATTATTTTTCGGTTAAAAACTATTATCCGTATAATAATAATTAACAATCAACATCCATTATTGCCTTAGCTTTCAATGAAAAATAATTGCTCGAATATTCAAAACAATCGTGGCCTTTGCATTCTCAACCAACAAAATGATCTTTGCCCTCATGTTCGAAGGGTGTTGAACAATTACTGTCTACTGCTTTGATTAATGGTTCAAGTAAATCTCAATGTGTGATAGGTTGAAAAAAATGTATATATATATATATATATCGAATGAACACCTTTTTATATATTCGTGTCATAAATTTCTTTTAACGATGCGTGTGTTGCGTTACTCACCTTAACCAGACTTCCGGAATGTATTTCATTTTCGTTATATAATTACAATATTTCGCGTTTATTTCCTGAGAAATAATTAGTTTTTACAGTTCGAGAGCACAGTTTTTACGAGCTTTATTGAATTCTTATTAAAACTCCTTTTGTTTTTCATCACTTATGAGAAAAATATTTTATCAGTGTACAGCTTTAAATGCTAATTTCGGTCGTCCGACTAAAATTTTGCCCGATCGCTTTCAAGAGTTAGTCAGTGTCGGTTAGTTTTAATACAACCCAATGCAAAGAAAATGAAAAATAAATAAAATAAAATAATAATGCCTATTAAAGAAATAAATGATGTTTAAGCTGGCGGGGCTTTACGGCTTCTTCAAATTTTATGAATTTTAGAAGAGTGTTTGTTATCGTCGACTTGGCCGTGAAAACGTCTTTCCGACAAAAAAAAAAAAAAAAAAAAATTAAATAATCACGATTAAAGAATGTAACAAAATTATGAGGTTACTTAAACGAGATAATTAACTTAGTAATAAACTCAATGAAAGCTTTTTTCATTTCAACGAGATTTTATCGGCCACTTCAAGCTCATTATTAGACATTATTAGACATTAATAACTATTAAAGCATAAATAAATCATAAACAAAATATCGAACTCGATTATGACAAAGTGCGAGCGCCGTTATCATTCTCAGACTATGAATCCACTCGAGCTTTTGTCATTCTTAAAAGTCCAATGCTTATAACGAATTAACGATTAACGAGTATAAAACATGCGTACGCAGTGGGCTTGTCAACAATCTACACTATTTACAGATTTAAATAGAGTCTGCACTGATATGGGGAAGGAAGCTGATGTGGCAAACTTCCTGGCTGGCAGTGCTTACGACTCGGTACATTCTTCTTTTCCCGTCTTTTTTTTACTACTCTTTATCTTTTATTATTTTAGAAGCACAACGGGCCATTATGCCTGCTCGCGATAGCCATCCTGTTTTACCGTCCGCGCCCGGCCATTCTATGAATATTCAGCCGGACATTAGGCTCGTGCGTATCCAGCGGGTGTAATAATCCGCGGGTGTTCTCTCTTTTTCCGAATGGTGTGGATGCGATGGGTGGGTAGTAGGCGGTGGAGAGGAGGTGAAGGAGAGGTCGAGACGGCGGTGCGCGGAGTGAGAGATGATGGAAGGGCGGTTAGCGATCGAGGGCGTTGGGGGATCAGGAGAGTTAGATCTCATGTGCGCGGGCGACACGCGAATCGTCCGATCGGAATGCGCGGGGGCGCACATTTGGCCATTATGAGCTCGGTAACGGCTGGATTCCCGTCGCTGGGCCATTGGACTCGCGCTTACGTCGGAATTCTGACCGCCTCCAACGGCTTTTACAAAACTGCTGTAATCAGGGCTGCGATTCGGCTTCTTGCATTTGTACAGAGGGATTCCTCGATTTTCCTCTCAAGTCCGTTTCATCATGGAATAGCCCGTGTGTGCATGGCCAAGTCGGTTGATCGACCTGCGATTGGGGTGGTGGGGAGGGGGCGGGGCTTGAAGGCTGCTCAGCCGGGCTCGCTAGCCTCGCGAGTTCCGAATCCAAGGATTTTAAGGGCGCGAGAGATTCTTAGGATATTGATGCATGCCGACAGTCCAGTAGGAATGAATTAAGGAATTAAGAATGAATTAAGAATGGAATTTTCAAGCTTTAAGGGATGGGGCTGTTTTTGTTTGGTGGGCTAAACCCATGGCTTCGCTATTTTGTCGCTTCGGCTGGGTTGCGATAGAGATATAGAGGGGAGGGACTGTTTGGAGGTGGAAATTGTCGATGAATCCGATAAGCATGGAGAACGGATATTTTCTATTCGAGTTCAAATTGTAGTCAGCGGCGAAACGAGGCTGTTGGATAAAGTTTTGAGATTTATAACATCCTCGTGAATATATCGGTGATAGTTATGAGGAAGAATGAGCAGGATAATTAAATACACAAAATGTTGATATGAGTTAAATATGTTAGTTATGAAAATCAGCCTCTATGCTCACTGACGTAAAGAGTTAAATCATCGTTCTAGCTAAAAGAAATTAATACTTACTGTAAATGAAGCACTTCAATAAATCTTTATTCAATATTTTCAATTAAATTCTCATATTACTGAGGGCTGAATTTCAATGCTCCTTGTGTACGAGAAAATTCTTATTAAAGGCATAAATTATCTTTTATACTTACTTTTTCGTCGATGCATTGCGTTCCTTCGTACATGCCGTAGTTATGCATTGCTGAGCCATGCGACTGACTTTTTTCTCATCTTTATGCATTTTTCCCTTTGAAAAAGCTTGCGTCTGTTAGCTTTTCGCGTTTGCTGGTGGCTTTACTTTTTCACTCTCGTTTTCTTCGCTTTGCGCGTTTCGTATACTTTTTACTCGTGCACGTGGACGGACGATGGCACGATTTTTCTTTTTCTTCTTTAGGTTTTAATATTTCAAACTGTATTGCAGATGGAGTTCGATTCCTCGTGCATGAACTTTGCAAATGGTTTTTTCTTATTTTCTCGTCATTATTTTATTAAGCACCAATACACGTGCCATTTATCGCACGCACGCACACAAACATATATATATATATATATATTTCGATTTTCAAAAGTCATTTAATGTAATGCATTTGATTTTATCCCAATGAATTTTGCCGTTACTTACTCTATTGCCCATAATTCAACGAATAATTATGGAAATATTTATTTCAACCACAATATAAGAATATTCGTATTATTATATTATCATATATAAATTCATATTTCTTTCAATTATATGTGAAACATTGATTGTAGGAAATGTAATGTGAGCTCGAAAAGTCTTCTAAAGTTCATGACTGAAGAGCATAAAACGACAAGTATAAAATTATCTATGAAATTTTGTGACTTTAATTGAAAGAACTCGCTTTAACGTGATTATCCTCGAATAAATTCGATTAACAAACAAGCTTGCTCGCCTCTATTTTGTAGGTAAAGGAA
Source organism: Ceratosolen solmsi marchali (assembly GCF_000503995.2). Classification (NCBI taxonomy): domain Eukaryota; kingdom Metazoa; phylum Arthropoda; class Insecta; order Hymenoptera; family Agaonidae; genus Ceratosolen; species Ceratosolen solmsi. The sequence goes on along the minus strand of NW_011948421.1, from coordinate 20,652 downwards.
AGTCGCGAGTTTATTTGCCTTCGAAATATAACGGACTCCGCTTTAACTTTAAAATTAGTCGAAAGTCAGTGCGTGTTGTCGGCAATATTTCTATAAAAATACAGCCATTGAGGGCAATATGCCGATTTAATTTAAATATAAAAAAAAAAAAAAAAAAAAAAAAAAAAAAAAAAAAAAAAAACTAAGCTCACAGTGTAACGAGCGTCTCGCCCATAAGAATTACATATCGAGTATACTCGACAAACTCGCGGGCTAATTGAGTTTCTAAAACAGCGCATCGGCAATTGCCGCGAGAATATGATGAGATAATGCATGGCTTGCCTCGGTAGACGAGCAGAAAAGAGACGCCCGAAGGTCCACGATTACCGGCATCGGCAGCCTCCTGCAAATCGTGCGCGCGCGCCGAAAATTTTGAGTCCGCGCTACGCCAGAGGAGGCGGGCGGCCCAATGGATCCCAGGCTAATAATAATGGCAGGATCTGATCGCGATTGAGCCCCCCCCCCCCCCTACAAACCTCCTTTCCCCTCTCTTCCCTCCTCCACAATGCCGCCACCCCACCCGTAGGTGCGAAAGCCTTCAGCTACGCGAGTCGGGTTGGGAGCCTCGGTCGAACGTCAGATCGGATTTAACGGTGGGCCGCTCGGGCCCTACAACCTTTCCACTCGCTGACTGTGTCTCTTGTAATCGAGAGTCGATCGAGTCTCGAATCATGCGGTCTCGATACTTCGTCGCCTTATCAACCAATCGCGAGCTCTTACGGCTCGATCGCATTGGCTCTTCGATTTTTCTGCTGTTTTTTCGAGGCGATTGCTCGGAGCCGAGTGCCCTTTCCGCGGACATTCCAAACCCCCGCGTTATCAGCATTGCGAGGGAGGGCGGGGTGGATAAAGGGATACTAATGCGAACGAACGAGAGAAAGAAGGAAATTGCACGGGAATGAGTAGTAGTGGGTAGTAATATTAGTACTCGGTCAGCAGTTTGCGGAGACCCGCAATTGGTCGGCTGTTGACAAACGCAGGAAGGGGATGATTAGAGTGCGCTGAGCGATAATGCACCCGATAACTTTATGGATGCAGACAAGTTCTTTGCATTCCTCGATCTGCATCGTTAATGTTATTCAATACCTGCTAATGCACGTACTTATCGGTCAGCGAATCGTCTTAAAAATCAGACAATATTATTCCGGTCGAATAATCGAAAGTCGCTTTGGGACGGCCGAGAGCGACGTGCGATTCACGATTCACGACCGCGGCGCTATTAACATTTCCTGTCTGCTTAATTTTTGTTTTGTTTTTTTTTTTGTTTTTTTTTTTGTTGTTTTTTTTGTTTTTTTTTGTTTTTTTTTTTTACCACTCGCTCGATTATTGAAAAACCATAAAATGTTGACAGAACGGCTAAGATGGCGTTTGAAATATGAGTTTTGACGAATGCTGTACACGACATACATTTTGGGTAAATTGCAGTAGGCCATTTTTCTATCGATACGCTCGAATGAAATTACCGATCAAAGAGATGCGAATTCCATCATATATCGCTTTGCTAGTGGATTTGCCGAAGGAAACATTTATCTTGGAATTTAGTCGCTATTAACGTGGCTTTCAGAATGATTCGATATTTTGACAATTACGCTTTGTTTCGTTGTAAACGTTGCTGCTTTAACGAAACTCCGCATGACTTCAAAACTGCAAAAGTCTTAGCATATAACTTTCGCACCAACGCACGCACCCCCCCCCCCCCCCCACCCCACCGCGCCCCCAACACACACGCACACATTATTATCATATAATACATTCGTTTTATAATAAATAATAAATACAAAATTCATTGGGCAATTAATCAATTAACTTTTTGTATGTTAGTTATCTTAATTTTGGTAGATTGGATTTATTTCTTGGAACGAATATTTATAAGATCGTATATTCAACAGAAGCATTAACAATAATTGAATAATAATAAAACATTTGATATAATCATAAAGCTCTTTTATCATATGAAAAATTATATCTCTGGAATTGAAATGTTTGATTGTAATGATTGTAATGCATCGTAATAATGCATAATTTATATGATGTTGAGTAAATTGTTTGTTTATGTGCACATTTATTTCGTTACGAGATTCAATACTTTCGACATCGTTAAAATATTTACTTAAACATGAATTTATGAAACTAATAGTATTAAAATTAATTTTCTATTTAAAGTAAAATCATTTGAATTAATAATTAGTTATTAATGAGGTTAAGCTTTATTAATATGAAATTCATACAACTAATGTATTTCAGAATTAACTTTTTATTAAAGAAAGATCTAATTATATTGTTAGTACGAATTTTAGTTTTGGTAATGAGGAGTTCACATAGAAAGGAACTTGCGTATTTGCGTATGAATTGTAATAATTCCGAATGAATTAACATATTTATTCTATTCGCGTGTTCCATTTATTTTTAAAATAATCTTTTTCAGAGTAAAAAGCCTGAATATGTTAAGGATACTCTATTCTCTCGCATGATGCATTAAACATATCCCAAATACAGAAAAAGGACAGAAAAGACCCTTTCTTACTTTCATGCTATATCTTTTTCTATTAATCTCGTTTGCTCTATTTTCCATGATCCTTTTTCCATTTAATTTACCTAATAAAACTACATAGTTTTATATCCGACTTTAGATAGGAATGCAATTTTTCATAATCTACGTCATTTAATTAGGCTAAAAATAAGGTGATGTGCGTGTGCGTGCGTGCGCGTGTGTGGCTCCTCAATTTTACGTTAATGCATTTTCCTATATACTATATTTTCTTACGCCGATTTTTCCCTAAATATATTTACGAATATATATATTATGTCAAAAAGTTTTAAATTGGTTAGATAGAGGAGAGTAAAGTAAAGAATAGTGGTTGAGAATGTTCTTTGTCTTTCATTTTTACCGTTTATTATAAATTACGGTGATGTTTAAATATAGGCCTTATTATAGATTAGAGTTAATTTTATTAGTGGGATAGAGTTAATTTTATATTCCTATTCATTTAATCTAATCTTAAGTTATCAGTAATCTAATATATAATGCTCTCTTATTATTCATTTGACTGCTTTTGAAAGGCAATAAGGCCTTTCAATTCTCTTCTTTCCACACTTTCGAATTATTTTAATTATGAAATAATATTGAATGACGAAGGTGGTAAGCATTATAATTTAAATATTAAATATCACGAAATATTGACATAATTAATTTTCTTCACGGCCTCGAAACTTTCAACTGCCTATTTTATCTGCACCAACGAAATTGTCTGATGCTTTATTTTTTATTATTTTACTTTATTTTCTTTATATCAAATTGATCAATATTATACGCTATATATTCGGGGCAATATTTTCCATATATCTTGCTTACCTCAAATACTTGATGGCATATCAATTTAAATTGCAAATCCATAAACTTCGATAATATTTTGTTTATAGGCGATGAATTCTGCTAACATGGCACAACACCAACGGAATTTTATAGAAGGCAAATTGCATTTACGAAGATTCCTTACCGAATTATTGTTTTTTCTCCTCCTCTAATAAATTATAGATGAAAAGAGGCTCGAGTATTATTAGGATAAATGAGATCCTTTTAAATGATGCCAAAAACGGCTGTTTGCTAAATTTTTCATACATTTTCATAATAGAACAATTTCATCATAGCGTTTTCTAAATCATATTGCCACATAACCATATATGCACATGCATATATACATGTATATAATATACTTTATTTGTCTGGTTGTGGGGTGGGGCGGGGAGGGGCGGGGAGGGAGGGGG
>NW_011948421.1:11492-16805 GCF_000503995.2 Ceratosolen solmsi marchali | reverse complement strand
TATATATCCACAAACACCGTTGGGCTTGTGTAGGGCTGTCCAACGGGATTATTTGCTTGGCAAACTGAAAATTGGAATTGTTTCTATTCCCTATTCTTTTCCCTCTCTCTTTTCCCTCGTTCTCCTCTTTACCACGCTACTTCTTCTCCTTTAAGGCGCGCTCGAGGCTGATGGTCCGAAGCTTACGGGTCATCGCCTCGATGCGCCGACACGTTCATCCGAGCGCAATTTGTCCAAGCTGATCATCATTCAATATCTGCTTTTCGATTTCGTGTCTTTACGTAACGTAGCGGGCCGTAGTGCGGCTCGAAGACAACGACAAGAGGGAGAACGACCGTGGCGAGGTGAAGGACTGATACGAGTTCCCTCGAGTTCCCGTGAGCCCGGCGCATGAAAAGTGAAAGAGACTGATTGAGTCAGTCGACGGCGGCGAGTTGCTGACGCGAATATAATGGCCCGCGGTGGCAATTTAGAATTTGCGCCGAACGAACGTACGAGCGAAGGGCTGGAGAGAGTGGAACAGAAGCATCGCGTCAGGCTTGGACCACCGCGTCGACGATTACCTCTTATAAGGATCGCCTCCCCTCCTATTCGTATCTCCTTGTCATTGTTCTTTATTTTCATCCCCGGGACTCGTTCTTTTTCATCCTTCTGCTCTGCCACAAATTCGCCACACAAAGATAGAAGCGAGCTGGATATACGCGGGCGCATGACGTATGTAGACTTATGATAGGGACGTATACGTACTTTTTGTAATCTGCTTTTAGACGGCCGGGGAACTCGGGGAATTTCGTTTGATTCTTTGACTATGCAATTTATATATCTTTTCTTCCTTTTAACCGATTCCGACTCACTTAAGATCTGCTGACTACGAGCGCGTTGCTAAGCTAGCGAATTTTCGGCCTTTATCGCAATGTGTCGATTATTCCATAAGGTCGGATTGCTCTAAGCATTATCACTTTGTTACTAGACCCTTCAACTCTCGATTTACACTGTTTCTTTATTTCATTAATGTCCGATTATTATTATAGTCATAACCTCTCATTACGACTTATTCACAATAAAAGCATAAAGTTTGCCAATAAGCATTGATTTATGAAATATTGTGCATGAAATATCGTGATTCAAAACGACATTAGCACATTTATTAGTAATTTTTGTGTAAGTTCTAGCATTGTTTACAGTAATGCAGTGAATTTTATCAAAAAATTATTATAGCAAACTTGTCATTAGCACAACTTCAAATATATCCATAATGAAAAGGATTAATTCAACGTACATTAATTATGTATTTTTACATTAATTATTATGCATAACAATTACATTACAAAGATTTTTCATAAATAAATGATAAGTCTATAATGGTCGATATTGCTTATTTCATTAGAAAAAGCCGAAAACCAATAACAAAACAAAACAAAAAAAATAGATAAAAGAAAAAGGAAAAAATTAACAAATTTTATATGTAATTTAAAAATTGCAGCACAATTTACCACCCATAGTATCTTGTTATTTATAAGAATAATTTAAATTCTGCTCTTAGGATCTAGATTCTGCTCGTCTGCGCTCATAGTACTGGGCCTCGTCTGGACTATCTTATAATTGGGATTATTTTCATTTTGGTGTCTCGAGATCTATAGAGAAGAATGGGGCAAGGACCGAGAAGGACGGTAGAGACGAAGAGCGAAAGAAAAAGGAGAGAAGGAGAAAAAGAGAGATTTCGACTCCGCGGTGGTCGCGTCTGGCTTTTGGTTTGGTAGCATAGGTGTGGTCGTGCGCGCGGGGGCCACCCTCTACTATATATATAACCCCCCCCCCCCTACCCCCTCTCTACAATACCCTCCCATCACCCCGCCAAGCTCATTTATAACACTCACCTGAGAAACACAAAGAGTCTTCATCCCCCCTCCCCCATCCCCCCGCCTTCCTCGCTCACACAATCTCGCTCTTTCTCTCTCTAACTTTATGCAGTGTGTCTCACGTCACGAGTCTTCTTCTTTCTCTCGAACCTCCTTTTCTTCGTTCTTTTTTCGCGCACTCTTTTGCTCTCGTGCGATAGTTATATTCGTGCTTCTTTATTGTGATGAGCGCACGCGCGCTCGCGCGCGTTTCCCTCTCTCCTTTATCCCCTTCGCTTTCGGCTTGAGCTTTATGAGACTCACACGCACTCATGCACACGTGCGCGTAGCTACATATACATGCCGTCAAACGTATACTCAAAGGTACAGAGTTTGGTAAGACTCCCATTTTCGTCGCTCATTAGAATAACGCGTGGCGAGTTGGCATTTCATCTCTCTCTCTCTCTCTCTCTCTCTCTCTCTCTCTCTCTCTCTCTCTCTCTCCCTTTCTCTCCACCCTCCTCCTTCTATCTTCGCGAAGAGCGCATATCCACAATCAAATGAGCCCTTTCCTTTGTATCTCGTTCTCTTTAAGTTTGGACAGCGTGCGCGCGCACGTCTGAACACATACCTATTCGTGCATGTCGAAAGAAGGAAAGGGAAAGGCATACAGAGAGAGAGAGAGAGAGAGAGAGAGAGTGTGTGTGTGCGCGCGCGAAATGAATGGCGGGGTAGAGTGCAGGCAGAAGAGGTAAAAATGAGATGGGTGAGCGAGCTCCGAAGAAAAAAGAAGATGAGTTGTAAATGATCACGCGCACCGCCGCTGACGAGGAGGTAGAGATTTGGATTTCGGGTGTTCGCTCTGATAGCATTGAGGCATTGACTGGATAGGAGGGCGTAACAATGTAGTCAAATGCCGTTGTATGCAAAATAATGTTGGTTTAGTTGATCGATGATGGGATATTTCACTTTGAAATTTCTGTATTTCACGTATGTCTGAGTTTGGTGTTAATTTTAAACGACACGAATTTCGAATCTTGAGCTTTTGCACTCAATTGAAGTTTCATTTAATAATTTGAAATTTACATAGCCGACTATATATATATATATATATATATATATATATATATATAACTGCCGATTATTGATATTAATGATCATATTAATTAATCTAGTTTATAGTACTTTTAGTAGAGACAATATTTATTCAAAGTTGATGGAGGATGGAGTGCTATTTCTCGAAATAGATCGAATGACTTTAAAAATGTTGTTGTCCCTAATGGGAGAATGCAGCTACATTTCTGGAACAAGGTAGTTTTGCATTTGGACAAAAAAATTATTTGTTGGTGAAATTAATGTATCGACATGTATCTCCACGACTTTTCAAATCTGCTCATTATTACGTAAGCCGATGAAAATCTAAAACTACGCAGAAAAATTGAATCCTCCCCTATATATACCAACTATAATAATGATAATAATGATAATAATAGTCGGAACGAGATGAGGGTCCACTTAGTGGAGGATTAGTCGAATGCTTGTCTTAGCTCGCGAACGCTGGCCATTCGATGATTTACGTATTAATTGTGAAAAGGAGAGGCCGGATGGTGGAAGCGTTTGGCCGCGATGTGCTGGAACGTAGCCGAGTGAGTCATAAAAGTGCGCGTGACGCATGCGCCCGTGAGCCCGTCCCCGCGTAGCGTAACGACACACGAGAGCTTTTCTCTTTATGCAAATGTCGTCGGCGTTGGTAAAAGAGGAGGTGGTGGAGCATGGGGAGGAGGAGGAGGAGAAGGAGACAACGGCGAGGAGAGCCGGAAAAGCCCAACGGCGCGCGCATTATGTATTCTTCGAATGGCCGGGCGTAGTTTCCCGACCGGCTCCTTCGCTTCGAAACCCAAGCTGCCGAGCCAGGGTAAACAAAGCTCGGGAGAGATAAGGGATCCGCACGCGTGTCCCTGGCGCTCGCCCCTGACTTTTAATTACGCGAGATGCTGGCGAGCGCGGGCCACTGATAAAAAGCGAATGGGTTCGGGGAGATGAGCCGACGTCATCGCGATATAAATTAGAATACAAAGGGCCGACGTTGCGCCTCGGCCGTGATTACGTGTAACGCGCGGCGGCTCGAGGGCCGCCCTCGATTAAGATTAATCTCACGTGGATGGGAGCGGACCTCGGTGGGCCGAGCGAGATATCTTCGGTGGCAAATTACTTTGGTGGCGCCGCGCGCCCTCTCCGCGTATCCTAGCCGAGATCCGTAGCGGCCGTCGTAAAAAGTAACGGCAATTAATAGGGGGTGGGGGGCGGTACCGGGGGAGCAGACGTGCCCACGTGGCTTTGGTCGAGGGCGCGACTGGTGTCCTAGGGACACCGGTGTCGAGGCCTACACACCGATTCCTGGCCATTCCTAGGCTTGAGCAGCACCCGCCGCGTACGTTAACGAATTCCTTTGTTTTTATGAAAAAGCTCGAGAGCTACGCGCTCGCTCTCTCGTATTATCCAAGCATCTGGCCATTTTGACGAATGGCGAATGCGGCTTTATTATTTTCTTTTCAATGAGCCGCGCCGTTGTAATTTAGTGTAAAATCTTGCAAATTGCGCTTCCACGGGATATTTCTTTTGAAAATTTTCACCAGTCGGACGGACTTTATATTCTTATTCCAGTAGAGGATTCATACGGTATCTCACCCCCCCCCCCCTTCCCCTAAGCTCTCTAACCCACCCCACACACTCAACGCACTCGCGAATATTTATTTAACGAAAATTTTGAACTACGAATTCAAAGAGCCGATCATTTATTCGTATTTTAACTTAATTTGTTTTAGAGAGAGAGAGAGAGAGAGAGAGAGAGAGAGAGAGAGAGAGAGAGTGTGTGTGAGATTGATGGATTGGAAGGGATTGCTGTTGTAGCTCGTGCATTTGCGAGCTCATCGACATCTCATCTCGCTCGACACAAATATGATCGATTTCGTGATAATGAGAGCACGAGAGAACGTCAGTGCCGATGATTGTGCGGTGTTGAGGCAGTGCCGACCAAATGGTCATAACAACGAGTTATCGGAGGTAAGAAAGTCGTGGTGTAGCTAAAGTTCTCGATGAGAGGATCAATTTTCGCAAGATGGACTCAGAGTATCTTTATCACAAATTACATCGGTTTGCGAATTGCTTGTAAAACTTTAATTCCTCACTGTTTGTTCCAAGGCTCACTATGCGCTGTCGTAAGGACGAAGTAAGTAATATACTTAACAAAATTTGTACACTTCTCGGCAACAATGGGAGGTAATTCTTTCGCACAGAATACCCCATATATACCGCCCAATAATCTTATTCTTTAGCACTCCAATAAATCACGAGTATTCAACGGCGCGCTCAAAGTAGATGGTAAATAATAAGGAATAGGGAGCATCGTGGATGAATAAAACTACAAGAAGGGCAATAAATAGAAAATGAAAAGGATTTAAAGGAAGAATGCCGA
>NW_011948421.1:5369-11469 GCF_000503995.2 Ceratosolen solmsi marchali | reverse complement strand
AGAGAGAGAGAGAGAGAGAGAGAGAGAGAGAGAGAGAGTGTGTAGCCGAGAGAGTCGTGAGATAAAGTAAGAAAAAAAAAAGAAGAAAAGAGTCATCAAGCCTTGAAAAACGGCAAAATGTAAAAACAAAGCACTGTGAAAAAGAATGCGGAGGAGAATTTCAAGCTATGGAAAGAAAAAAAGAAAGTGGGGTCTGGAGGAAGGTGATGGTGGTTGCGGTCAGGGAGGTGGAGAGTGGGTGGATGGGATTGGCGGAAGGGAGGGCGAGGAAGAGGTAGCGATCATAGTTAAAAGAATAAAAATGAAGTCGGCGGAGAGGTATAGGGAGGTTAGAGGAGGGCCCGTAGAGAAGCTGCCAGGAGAATCAGGAGGATCGGGAGCACGGGGACAGTCCGGGAATAACGATGGCCACTCCGATTTCTCCGTGAAATCGTTTATGTCAGCAGATACGATCGCGCCGATCGTCAGAATTCTAAAGTGTCACTACAATTTGTCTGGCATGACGATCTCAATTTCGTGTTCGTTGTCGGCTCCCTTTTTTTCTCTCGCTTCGACCCCCCCCCCCTCCATACTACTTCTCGAGCCTTTTTCTTCACCCTTCACCACGCCCCGGGCCCGAAGGTATGGATGCAGCGCAGAAGCTTCCATCCACGCGAGGCGACCTTTTCTTTACACGAGCTTCTCGTATCGATCGCGCGCCCCCCCCCCCCCCCCAGCACCAATACGATAAGACGGAGAGGCCGGCTCCGTGGAGCGAGTCTAGCACCATCCGCGTCGGGGATGAGCATGCGAATACATATTTAATAGCGTCCAAAGTTTTTTTCGCTATTATCTTTTGCATGATTTATATCTTTATTTACCATTGTGCTGGGACTTGCGTGAATATTCAATTTGCTCTTTGGTTATATTTGTTTATTTGTACAATAAGCCATTTCATTATTTATCAGATGTGACAGAGGAATTGACTTGAAAGAATTGGATCGACGATGTTTTGCTTTGCCGGGGAGCTTATTTAATGGGCAAATATTACTTGGTCATCGATATTGTCAAACCATGCGTTCTGCCTCCCGGAGGATCCTCTTATCCTCGTATACGCGAGGCTATTTTCCCGAAAAGCAGACAATTAAGTTTAGTTAGAAGAAAGGCCAAGCAATAGTAGTTATTCTAATAATTTGGATGGTTATCTCGGGGATAAGCAGGTCTTGCCCTGTATATATAAACTTTATATCGATTATTTTATGTCGATTAGGCAAAGAATTTTTTTTCTTTTTCTTTTTTTTTTTTTTGTTTTACTTTTCGTTTTTTGTTTACCATCACACTGGTAGGTAGGGACTCTCGCTATTGCTGTATCTAATCGGATATGATCCGTGACCGCGTATAAAAACATACTTATACTAAATATGTTTATTAAGCAATTAAAGATCTATAGCCAAACTTAATATGTAAATGGCGTTGTTATCGCTTACGAGACATTTATGCATAACTTGCTGTTTGAAATATCGTCAACAATGTCTGCTGTGCTACTACGTACCCAGTATATTAATGTAAAATAAATAAGCGAGAGGCCGAGGTTAGTTAAAGGCTATGGAATTGACCGTAGATCAGTAATGTAAATAAAATGCTTGTCAAGGAGAAGAATATTTGACGTTGAGAAAAATCGTCAAGAATAAATACGCCAATATTACAACAACAACGACAACAACAACAACAACAACAACAACAACAACAACAACAACAACAACAACAAAAATAAATAAAAATAAATAAAAATAAATAAAAATGCAAATTTACTTAATTATTAGTGGAGCAATCTATTGTATTTTAATGGAATTTTTAATCACAAAATTAGAAGTCATTTTAAATGTAGGAGCGTAAATTTCATTTGTACCTTAGCTGATATTATTATATCAGCGAATGATATTCAAGCGTTGAGATTTATTAATATCGAGAACGCTGCTATCCTAATAAAATTTATGTAGAAAATTAGTAAATTGGCAGATTTGTTTGTCAGACGTACATTTGTTACAATGTGCTGTATTAAATTATTTTACGTTTACGTTTCGAGTTGAAAAATGACATTCGCCACCTAGGCTGGAGATTTTTCAAAGGTCAATAAATTCTTTCACTATCACCTAAACGCTCGCTTATTAATACGCTCGTTTAGTAGAAAATGCACGTTTCAAGACTCAGAGGCCAGTCGTAGTGAAAGTAGGCGCATTAAATTTCTCTAAAGCAAAAAAAAAAAAATTACAAATACTCCCGATAATTTTATCGTTGTAGTAATGTATTAGATAATCTAGAATCGCTTATTGAATTGTTGAAAAAAGCGCGACTAGTTTCTGGCTTTGGAGCGTAAGCTCGCGTCTTACGCAACAGTCTCGTTCGACGTTATTCAACATGTAAATGACAAGTATTAAATATCCATGGGCGCAGGAGCAAATAATTAATAATAAATACGCTCGAGAACAACAATGCCTTGGGAATATCGGCTGTAACGAAAACTCGGCGAGGTTTGAAAATTTCCATCGTTTATGTTTTGTTGTAAAATGCGCTTATTAATTATTAAATGCGGAGTGCCCATTGGCACGAGCCGCGAAGCCGACATAATAAGCCAACGTAATAATTTATGCATCGCCCCGGTAATATCAGCATCGCGTATATTTACGCTTATGCGCCTCTTGGCTGTCCCCACCCACATACCGCCCATCGCCAGCGTCCCCGTTCCCGCCTCCCTCGCGCAATAACATAACTATAATCCAACAATTTGAAGCGACGAGGCCGGGGATAAACATAAAAAAAAGAAAAAAAGAAAAAAGCAACAGTAATTCCACGAGTCGAACGATTTAAAAAGGTCAGCATCCATGTGTCGGGAATAATCGCACTCGCAACCGGCCACATATTTCGCCCATTAGCCATGAAAATATGGGACGAGCGAGCGATACGTCGTTAATTATACCGGGTGGTCAGATATTAGCGCTCTCACGATTATTTACCCGCAGCCCCCGGACGTTTTTCTATTAAAAACAGCGGCTTTAATGATAATAATGAGCCGTGATATAGGGTTAGGGCGTGATATAGGAGGGGGAGGGGGCAAGGAACCGACGACACGTCACTCCGGAAGCTTCTTTTATCGCGATTCGACTTGGTTTGCGCGATGCCGTGCGAATCCTCCTCATTTGCCAAACAGCAATTCGCGGCTTCAAAGCGCCGATTATGATGCTCGGCCTCGCTTTATTCCATGCGCCGAGGCAAACCCAGCAAACCGCATTTACATTTGTATGCGGCTTGAGCTCCCATAGGAATTGTTCCACATAAGCCGGGGCGCGATGCAGGGGCGATTAGAATAATGGGAAACTAAACTTAAAAGTCTTTATCGGCCGTCTTTGCCATTGTGCCATCATTTACATACGCACACGAGCTTGACGGTAAATCACCGTTGATTAAATTTATCCATGCTTATACGTATATATATATATATATATATATATATATATATTGTATTTTTCCTCGAGCGTATGAATCCCACTGTATATTGCATTACGATGCCAACATAATTTTCTTTTAATTTCTACATCGTTATTTTCGCTCCAATGCGAGCTCTAAAATCCCGAATATTTAATGTTTCCGTGAAATCTTGTTATGCAACATATTATTTGCCTATGTGGGCAAAGTCCACCTGCATAGACGCGCGTGGCGAGGGAGGATGTGATGGTGGGGGATTGGGGCGGGGCGGCGGCGGCGGGGGGGGGGGGGACCCTTACACGTGAAATTCATATTTGTTTGGAGAAAAATAAATTAACCGTCCTGCATGTTTATTAAATGCCGTTTAAAAATCCTTTATTACCAACAATTTTATTAACGTGCTATATTAATTACGACTGCTTTTGAACTTATGAGCTTTATATTGTTATTTTGATAACATATTTCACATGCTCAAATAATGCTAATTTTGAAATAACAATTTTAGCTCACTGTAATGCACTATATTTTATCCTTTCGCCACTTATTTTAAATGCACGACATTCTAGCATATATTTTATACGAAATTTATACAGCCGAAGCTTTAAATAGACACTTTTATTCCATTTTATTCGTTCATTCGTTTGCTTTATTTATTTATGATATTTGAACGAGCTGCCTGCCTGCTGCGCTACATACATCGCCATATATAATAATTAGGCGATGATAGTCTATAAAAATACGAATTATTTACTAGCGCTAATGTCAAAGTTTTCTTTGAAAAGGACTTTTAGAAGAGCTTTTACAAGAGCTTTTAGAAATATTATTTAGCAGCATAACTTACTTCTCTCATTGTCCATCGACGTCTGCAGAATTGATAATTTCTTATCTCCGATTGTAGCCACGCAATCTCCAGCCTCAAATTCCTCATCGAGTCACCATTGTCTTTATCATATCGGCCACTCCAATAATAACGGAATTTTCCCTCATTCTTCCTATATATCGCATTGAAGCGCAACGGGGCTCCCATTTTCCACGGATCTTTTACGACGGCCAAAGACAAGTTGTCGTTGTATGCAAGTATGCGGGCTGATAATGCCCCCATACACGTTTCTCCTCCAACTCTTTTCTTTTTTCCATATTATTACAATCGATATGAACGAAGAGAATTACTTCCTAATATCCGCATTAGGTATCTGCATTACACGCGTACGTTCGAGTCACACAGGCTAGCAACAAGTGCAATCGTAATTCTCTTTTCTCGCCGTACTTTTATCTCAATTTAATCATAAGACTTATTCGTTAATTACCGTGTGTGTGTGTGTGTGTGTGTGTGCGTGCGTGCGTGCGTGCGTGCGTATTATGTAAATTGAGTAGAGGCAAACATGCAAATTCTTCGCTTACTCAATAATAATAATTAAAAAAAAAAAAAAAAAAAAAAAAAAAAAAAAAATTAAGAAAAGTAACGTCAACGAGTCTCTCGATCTTCAGTTACGATTATCATTCGATAAAACGGATCTTTAAAAGTATAACGGCGAGATACCAATGTGGCCGTTTTAGGATCAGAGTTACGCGCAGTTCACGTAGCGTTAGTGTACAAAAGTAATCTAATCGTGAATATCGAGCAGCCCTTTTTTTTTTTTTTTTTTTTTTTTTTTTCAATACAGCAGCTTCCTCATCTTAATAAATAAAAGGCCGGTATAACGTATAACGTTCGTGTCGTTAATCAACGTACGTTTTTCTATTGTTAATAGTAGGTCGCGCGATGGCGTAAGCGCGTATAACGGAAGAATATAATCGGCCGGATGAATGGAGATGAATATTCGTCGTTGCGACTGCGCAAAGTGGGTCAATCGAATGAAATAAAATTGCCGAATAAACATATCGCTGTCACATCCCCCTCCCGCCCCACCCTCCCTACCCGCTACGTCCACACCCACCCCTACCCACTACAGCCACCTTGTAATCGAGATTCATGTGTAATAATCCAATTGGGCTGCGGCCTATCACCTGCGCGACCAAACATTCCCAATTGGCTTTTCCCGCGTAGTGAGAAGGAGAGCTGCGTGTGTCGCTCGCTCGGTTAGGGCTTCCCCGAAGCCGATCGACATCGACAAGGAAGTGCCGACGCAGCGATTATCCCCCCCCCCCCCCCTCCCTCCCGCAAAAGCCAGTCTCGCGCGACCCTTATCTCTCCTACCGGACCGCAGCTACATTGGATAATGGGGCCGCGGCGCCAGACTCTGGATCCGCTAATGCCCCGTCATCCTCGCTCGATCGTTAACGTCGAGGCGACGTGTCGCGACGTCGTGACGCACGTGCGTAAACAACGCCGACGATTCTACTTCTTCGTATTGCGTATTGGGAATTTTTTTTTTTCGACATTATTAATTAGGTGGGTGTATCATCCAGCGTATTTGCGCTAAATCTCACATTCTCGATAATTTAGTGCGAACGGCTCGCAGTTATGCAACTGATTTTTCATCGGATTTCATCATTTCAATTAACTAATGCGATTAGCGATCGATGGCACGTGAAATACTTTGCAAAGAAAGGGCTGGCGGTGATGGGACGAGTATTTTCCTCGCAACGTCTAATCGATATCTTAATATTAATGAAATCCGAGACAAGTTGATAATAA
>NW_011948421.1:0-5359 GCF_000503995.2 Ceratosolen solmsi marchali | reverse complement strand
TATAAATGGATTGTTTAAAGTACACGTAGTTGAAAATGTATGTAATTTGCGTGGGGTAACAAATGTACAATATGTTTCACCGAATGAAACGGTTATTAAATAATTGTAAAGTTTGTTGCCGCTGCGCGGTATTTTATATCTTAATCGATAGAAAAATTTTAAAACGTATCGCTCCGTATTTATTGTAACTGGAAAATTGATGGGAAAGTTAAGCGGATTATAAAATATTGCATCACTATTGCGATATTACTATTATTACTATTATTATTATTATTATTATTATTATTATTATTATTATTATTATTATTATTATTGTGGTTGGTATTGTTGTTGTTATTATTACAAATACATTTTTCTTAAGTCTTTCAGAATATAGGAAAAACATAAGGAGATTGGAATTATTAATAGATTGAGGAAAAATGTGTTCTGCATTGTCAATGAACAAGACGTAATATGCAGTTGAACAGTATTTTTCTTAATTTCAAACATTAAACTCATAACAAATGAACGTCAGCTTATAAAGAATTTTATTTGCAAAGAAATATATTTCATTGCGCGATATCTCGTATTCATGGAATTATAACAAACTTAATACTTCGGCGCTTATTTAAATATTTATTTTTCATCGCCAACTGCCATTAATAGAGCACGATCTTATAATTAAATTTAACTATTAATTAATTGTAATTAATAGCTGTATATTAAGTTTTTCACAGTTTTTAAATTATCTTATTAAAAATTAGCATTGTATATTCCAAATTTCCACAGTGTACTTTCACATACAATGGTAAATTTCGTGGAAAATTATCAGTGGCCGAGTAAGCATAGTTCGAGATAGTTACTATCCAAATTTAATATTATATTAAGATCATATACAATTATAATTTCGAGCAATGGGTAATAATGAAAAATTAATAGCATTTAATAATAATAATGATAATAATGATAATGATAATAATGATAATAATTATAATAATAACAACAACAACAACAACAACAACAACAACAACAACAACAACAACAACAACAACAACAACAACAACAACAACAACAACAACAACAACAACAACAATAATAATAATAATAATAATAATAATAATATTAATAATCACATAGGCAATCGAATGCTGCCAATAAGTAAAGTCGATTTGAAATTATACAGATTTTTGTCTTCGCGAATTTCTCTTGTTTAATATCAATTATCTTCTTAAGTCGTTAATCTTAAATATTATTCTCCTTTGTTCTTGGCACTTTTATTCGCTCACTCACCGCTCAAAATCTCTCGACTGATGTTTTAGATTAACATTACAATGCTCGCGCAATGTATGAACGTTAGGTCCTTTAAAGGAATATAGGCATTCACACGTTTTATACATAATAGTTGGAATCGCAACATTTTCGTAAGATAGACACTTGGAAAATCTCGTAGGTCGAAGCTGAGAAGAGAAAAAGGAAAAGTCTCGCCGATGGATACAAAATCGTGGATATTAAAAACAAAAAAAAAACAAATCAAATTTTTATCTGTAACGAGCATTTGAGATTCATAATGTACAAATGAAAATTGCTAGTTTGGCGGAGTAAATGACCGTTCGAAGCGACCATAACTCAAGCTTATAATGCTAAAAGACACAATTAGTCAATGACAGCGTAAATTAATTAATTGATTCAAATGCGCATTCCGGCCTCGTTTCGCGTACGGGTAAGAGTCGCTACCTTTCTCTCCACCTCCTCATTACCGTTTTGTGAGAGATCGATGAAGCCTCATTAGGCGCGGTTGGCGACAGCAAAGTTGTGCACCCCCGGACGCTATCCCGGGAGCAGCCGCAAAAGCAGCAGCCAGGCGCATTTAAAGGACTCGCGAAAAAACACTCACCCGTCCTTGCCTTCAATTCAATCTCTCTCTCTCTTTCTCTCTCTCTCTCTCTCTCTCTCTCTCTCTCTCTCTCGCTCTTTTTCGCTCACCTATGCAGAAACGAGAGCCAAGAGGGAAACATCGAGTAAGCTTGCCCTCCGTTCGTATCCCCCATCCCTCTCACTCTTTGAATCTTCGCCGTTTTTTCGTTCCCTCCCTCGCCTCTTTTATCTTCTCTTTCTCTTTCCTTTCCTCTCTTTTTTCATCTATGTCTTGTCCAGGTGTAGGCGCGTGGCCGACAGGTGGTGAGCGCCGCTTGAGCTCAAGAGCTAAACTCTAGACGCGATCTGTCTCCTGATCCTTCAGGAATTGGATCTAATTTATCTCCCCGAGACAAGACAGAGAGGAAGAGAGAGAGAGGAAGAGAGAGAGAAAGTTCGCTCACGGCTACGATTCACCTCTTTACTTTTGCCGGGAGAACGGCGGTGCAGTCGAGATAAATTCAGCCGCGTTCATTTATCGAGTCCTGTTTCGTGAGTGGCCTCGCGAATTAAGTCGGGGATGCGCGTTTGTGGCTGGCACGTTTCATCCCCGGGCCCGTGTCAGTCCCAATTGTTCGCGTCCGAGATAGTGATTAACGGAGGCCAAAAGCTGTGTGCAAGGAGCACCTTCTCATTTTTCCGGCCGACTCACTCTGCCGATAAATACATCTCCGTAATTCTATTCTCGGAAGGTGCGATCTGTGCCCCCCCCCCTCACCCACTCCTCCCTCCCTCCCATGTCACCCGGTTACAGATCCACAGCGCATCAACAATAAGAGGGACGCGCCTAGGCCACGGAAAATGGGAGCTTGGCTCCCGAGCGGGATATTAAAGGGAAGAGACTCGACGGATTCGCACTGGCCGCGATGCCGCGCTCCGTTTCACATTTCACGCAACTGTTTGCAAAGTATAATGGAAAGTCTGTGGGTAATAGCGAAGTTATTTGGCTGACTCGCCATTGTTGCCGGCGGGATGCTTTACAGGTGTTGAAAACCGAGAGGACGCGCGAGTGTCGATACGTGGGGTGAGTGGTAGCGGGCGGGGACAATCGCTCGTAAGCAGCAGCGGCCCCGGGGCCCTTCTCTTCTTCCCTTTCGAGGTCTCGCTGCAGCGGCCCTGTAATTTTCAAGCAACGAGTGCAGCGCGCTCGGAGTCGCCGGGAGCGACCGCAAACAATGAGAATAATATGCAACGAGCGCTGAAAGAAGGAGTCGTGCCGTCCGTGTTGATGCGCACGCGCATCGGCCAAACGAGCGACTGCCAAAGTGGATCAAAGTGGCGCCTTGAATAGACTTTCGTAATTTTCGCCTCTTGGTCGAGGCGCGATGCCACGATAATATATATATATATATATATTTCTCTCTCTCTCTATCTCTCTATCTCTCTCTCTCTCTCTCTCTCTCTCTCTCTCTCTATCTCACTCTCTCTCTATCTCACGACGCGCACGTTCCTCGAATTTCGTCACCTTAGATTTTAAGCGACTGCCGCAGTCACGTATTTAATAACAAAGGAGAGGACGCCGAGGCGATGCGCGAAATGACAATGGTTTTGTTGCCGAATCCGATCCCATTTTCACTACGCGCACACTTTGCGAGAGAAACGACGATCCAAATTCATCAAGTACACGACGCATCTACCATCGCCTCTTCCTCGCGTCTATTAACATATTGTAATTAAAATTATAGGCTACGATCGATCTATCTAGACGATCGATCTATCTAGACAATTTTTTTTTTTTTTTTTTTTTTTTATTATTATCTTTATTTTAATATGCCTGTAAAAGTATAGGGAGTTGCAACATTTCTCTTGTTCTGTACCAGCAAGCGTCATGAAATTCTCGCTTTCCTCGCGCCACGATCGTCTTTTTATCCAACCGATGTCCTTTACCTTACGGTTGAATCGCGCAAACAGGTCCGATCGCCTCGACCGGAAAGGACGCGAGGACTTTTTAAACTACGCAAGCGCTCTTCAACTATTCTCACTTTTAAGTGACATTGGCACTTCTGCGCTTCTGCGAACGACGAAATCTGTGTCACGCTGCCCCGTCACTTAGACGACTGCCGCTACTACGGGTGCAATCGCTTTCGTCACGCTTTCACATTTTGCAAACCGTTGGACATTTTGAGGATGGGAGAGGCAATCGAGAGCCTCGGCGATCGTGTGCGGTTAAAGAATCGCCGGATAAAGAGAGACTCCCCATTGGCGGCAGCTTTTGTTTTTCGCCTCGCTATTTGCGGCCAACCGAGTCAATCTCATCGATGCAAAAAGCCCGGACTTAAAGGCGATATTATTCGCGCGAGTTCTCATTTCTATTAGAAGGCCATTGGCAAGCTGCTCGAGTTTAATCGCTTATATTGTTGAGCGAGCGGGCGAGCGATTCGCGAGGCTTTCGTTGCCGAAAAAATCGACGCCTCTAGAGCAAATTGCTTACGCGCTTATAATTTGCGACCACTTTACGTCATCCGTACCACTGCAAAAATTGTAAAATCTTCAACACTTGTGAGCCTGTTAATTGAATTTTGGAGAAACTTGATTTTAGAAAAGCTCTCTTAATCCTTGCCATTTGTAGGTTCTAAGTTGTAAAATGCGGATGTACGACGTGTCGCTGCACGCCTACGCATTGCCCGCTATCCAATAATCTTCAATATCGATGTAATCGATCGATCGGAGTCCATTTAAAATGAAAACATGAAAGCATGAAGATAAACGATGAAAGAAAGTTTAAGAGAAAGAGAAATGGAAAGGAAAATATGGGCGTCGTCGACTCGTTTCTTATCATTGTAAAGTTTTAACGAGAGATTCGCTTGCTTGCCGCCCCTCTTTATCGGCTTGACAAAGATCGCACAATCTCTAATGATCTAGTAGCGAGCTTCTGAAAGCTCTTGAGAAGACTTTCTCGCGGACGCTTGGTCGCTCGTGCGCTTCCATCAATTCCGACGATTCAGTGACTTTTCAGAGGGGGCAATTTAAAATCTGCAACGAGCCGATAATTAACCGAGAGCACAACGAGCATCGACAAGGTCATCGCAGTTCGAGCTTCACCACGACTTTGAATTTTAGAAAGCCGAAGGAGGGAGAGGAGGTGAGATCAATGGCGAGTTTTCGTTAGAATTGTAATATCGCTGGAAACGTGGAAACGCGGATGCCGAGCGAGCGTCGACAAGGCCACATCAATCCCGAACATTGTTTTCGCGTCATAGCGCGAGGTGCTTATTTGCCGTGGAGAGAGAGGCAGGCGAAGGTAACAGTAACAATCGTGGGGCAGCGAGCGATTAAGATCGAGGGCGCATGCGGAGTGAGAGGAAGAGTGAACCGCTATGCTAGGAGCAATCGGTGGAAAAAAGGAGAGCGGAGCTGATAGAAGCCGAGAGCGAAGAGACGAGAGACGATAGACGTTTGCGTTACCGACGACCTCTCTCTCTCCTACCTCCCCCTCCCCTTCCCACCAACCACCATCCACACCCTA
>NW_011948428.1:6276217-6287938 GCF_000503995.2 Ceratosolen solmsi marchali | reverse complement strand
TAATTTGCGAAACCGTGAATAATAATGTGCGACAAAGTTTATTTATACGTTTTCGCTGCTTTAGCTTGACGTCAAAAACAAATTCTCACGTCGTACGCAGTGCGGTACTGAGTATTATCCGAAATTACTGTAATAATGGTAGTTAACGGTGATAAGGAGAGCAATAAAGAGTTAGACGAATCGTATATCATAAGTAAAAATACTTTTTTTGCAATGAAGACACCAATAGTCGCAACGTAAAAAATGTAAATCAATGATGTTCTTGAAGCAAACGACAAAATTCGCCAAAACAAAATAAAGAAGAAAGTCAATGACGCGCGACTCATCAAGTTTTTATCCCATCTATTTCTAATAATACTAAAGAACATTTTATATTTTTTCAAAGAACACTCTAAGCAAAATTAATCTGCTTGAAAATTTTTTTTTTTTTTTAATAACGTCTCGTCGTTGTTCATACACGTGCGCACTGCTCAACACAATTTGTCGGCGATGTATCCCCGGTGAAGCAAGGGTCGCAATGTTAACCATGAAACAAGAGCTTAGCAGTGGCGTTCTCTCTCTCTCTCTCTCTCTCTCTCTCTCTCTCTCTCTCTGTCGTGTTCTCTTTCTCTCGGCTCTCCCCTTTTGCATTTGGCGATTTACTCGTGAAAGCACTACGTGATTCAATGGCCAAACAACCGATTGCAAGAGCAACGCGAGGATGCATTATCCTCTCTAGTCCCAGGCTCTCGCGCAATTCTCATTTATGCATTGCGTGTACCGAATGTTGAAGATTTTTTGGTAATCTTAACCTCACTGAAGTACCAGCACTATGATTCACCGCTCTAACTACACTACATTAACATCTAAAAGTTTTATCAGCACTATTCTGCTTAATTCGAAATTGTAATAAAAAGAAAAAAAATTTTGTTAGACTTTTCTAATAATGTTTTTAGCCAAGGATTATTAATTATAAGAAAAACCTTGCAGCTTTGACTTCATCGACCATCCGGCACACAAAAATTAACAACACCCAACGCTCATTTTACATTATAGCCATAAAATAAATAATATCTCTAATAACTTAATTCTAATAATTCAAGCGATTTAAATTCTGTTTTTGCTCTTTCATTAACTTTTGAAATACTAAATAGTTAATAAATTCAGCTTAAGCGAGTCATTTTTCAGCTCAGAAAAACTCGTAAGCTATCTTGCAAGACAACCACTTACACAAATACGTATATCTTCAAAGTAATAATAACTTTTAAGAATTGATTGCTTCACAATGACTGCTATTCAAGTGAGCCAATGCTCGATTAAAATTACGATCTACTCCAAAATTACTTTGCTCCAACATAAATGAGTATCCGTCCTCCGTGATGAATTCAACGGATGTAACGTTCAACCTCGACCGCACATCCCTCTTTTCCCAGACCTTATAAAATCAACTAAAGGCACTCCCGTCGATCAGACGCCGATACTTGGATTATCGGAGCTAGAATAAACGGCGGCAAATTCTTTTTCCACAAAAGAATCTCTCCAGAAGCAAGGATTCACATTACGCGGGTAGACGAGCCTACGAACTCCACTCCACGGCGAATGCGCACGCGCGAATGCAATCGGTCTTGCGTACTTAATTTCCTTCGATACTATCGGCCAGCGAATCGAGCAACGCCAATCCGCTTCTTACAGGACGTCTTGAGAACTCGTCTCGATGTCGCCTCTCGTCCTTCGAGCCAGCCACGCTGCCGCGGTCCGTTTATACGAATTGAGAGCGAGTGAGAAAGGGGGAGAGTACAAGGGAGAGAGTGAGAACGTTCGATGGAGTGACAAGGACGGCGGGGGGGGGGAGCATACTATGCATTCCGCCTCGTTTATCGATGCAGGTTTTCGCATGTGCCACATGCTTAATTGGTTGCTCGACACTGCTTCCATTCTTTTTCTCTCATTGTCGTTTTTCATACGCCAATCCTGAAAAACGCCAACTCTGCGGGCATCGAGTGGAAAAAGCATTTCACTGAGCCGGATGTGTCCGACGATGCGCTAAAGGATATTAACGTTTAAATCGCTACTGTATTTCACATCATGCATCGTCATCACCGGCAAATTCAATCGATTGTTATTCATTATCTCAATTAACGGCCTCTATAATCACTTTGCCTTATGTCATTATTACGAAATTGATACTTTCATCGGTCAACCCCCCCACCCCACCCCACCCCACCAAGCCACCGCACCCCACTATCCCCCGCCACCGCCATCGCCTTCTCTCATATTCCCTTATGTTTTTCAATACTCCCGTGTAAATAAATATTTGAAATATTCGGTGCGCTCGTACTTTCGAAATCCATCCACTTCTATGATCAACAAATCAGGCATGAGCGACGTATAAAAACGTGTACAAACAATCTTAAAATCACGTTAATCACGGCTCATCACAAATACCGCATTCATCATCGCGTCGCATTTTATTATAATAAAATCAAGATGTACAGTCGAGGTCAGCTCGTAATTCACTCATTGCGTTACGTTTACGGGGGTTTTTAAGTGCCGGAGGAACATCAAGGCTCGTCGAGACTCTTGATAAAACTCGGCCTCAATTGGAATTCCTCACTTTGTCTTATGGTGTGCTCGTATGGAGTAATGGTATCGCGAGTCACGCGTCCCCATCGTCGCTTTCGTGAGTTGGGGACGAGTTTTTCTATTATCGCGCGCACTCGACGAATTCCATAAAACTTAATTAGACGCCGAAATGACTTTCGAGTGAAAATGCTCGGCGATGACAGCTAGGCACCAACGAAAGGTAGCAGGAGATAAAGTGTGTGGGAAAGTTACTCCGAGAATTCAAGAGTGTATGGAGTGAAAGGTGTTGGTCGAGTGAAATTAATTCCTTCGATTAGATAGAGGACGATGTCGAGAGGCATTTTAATTTAAACGCTTCGCTTTTTCAGTTTGTTTTGTTTAATGAATAATTATTATTAAAAAGTGTGCCGGTAGCTGTTAAAGTACGAGTGCTAAGTAACGAGGATTATAAACTGATGTATAATAGAGTACCAAGCGAACTATCGGAATGATCTTCGAAGCGCAAGCAATAAAAGTAACAGCAGGTGCTAAATTGAGTATACAAGAAAAGACACTAAATCACTTAATAATATAATAGGACCCTTAAAAGGAAGAGATTTATGGGTCCATAAAGGAAAAATGTGCTATGACAGGCTAAAAAGCAAAAAATTTAAAGAAAATTCGAAGGACCTGCCTAAAGGTCACGAAATCTACGTGTTCTTAAGAAGAAACAAAGCAGATTTTCTTTCAAAGGGCTGTTGAGTCTACGAGAAAGGAACGTAAGTAGAAGAGAGAGAGAGAGAGAGAGAAAGAGAAAGAGAGAGAAATATGAATGCGCAAGGGGCAATGCGCTTGATGGAACATATTATATTTTGTTAAAATATGTTAAATAGCAAAATTAAGTAGATTCGGAAAATTGAGCTGATAATACTCATTACTAAAATCTTCATTAATCATTAAATAGTTCTCGTGACTTTATTTATACAGTTTTATCTAATTTTTATTTATTCAAGAATTTTCATTAAATTAAGTATTTCAAAAATTTCCCAATACACGATACAGAGAGACAGAGAGAGAGAGAGAGTGTGTGTGCGTGCGTGTGTGTGTGTGTGTAGGAAAGGAGGAGAGAGGCGAGATATGCATGAACGATGACTTTGGATCATCTACATACTGTAAGACCACCGATGATTCATTCTTCTTCTCCTCTTTCGTCTCGTCGACTCTTATCTCGAGTTGATTCAGCTTCTGCTTGTATATATGCAATAAAGAATGGATGGCTAGAAGACGAGGTACCTGAGACGGCATTTCAACGTTTATTGTTGCGTAATCGCTCAGCGAGCGTGTGGCAGCTGTCACTCGTCAGGTTTTTGCCTTCGGCGTAATTCTGCAGCGTTTATCAAGACCTTTTCACCGTCTCTTTTCTTTTTCTCTCCCAGTTTTTCGTCGTACTTCGCAGCTCACTAATTCGCTCGATTCGCGGCTTTGAAGCGAGTAGCTTTCAAGCTTTCAATCATTATTGGTGCGTCTCGTTAGAGATACACAATGACGAATTAAGACAATCGTTATAAGCAGAAACTCGAATCAGCAGAAAACCGCGCGTCTTTAGTTAAATATATTATCACAATTTAGATAATAATTTTTTTTTTCCTTATCTCGAAAATCATCATCATTTGTCACTCGCAGCTTTTTAGTGAATTAACTATTAAAGCTCGGAGATAAAACATTAAATTTAATGTAAGGAAACTTTGAGATAGATGGCACACAAGTTACATAAATTATATGGCTCAATGTGAAAAATGAAAATTAATAATTTTACGGAATTGATATATAGTCCTTCCTTATATTCCTACGAGACTTTTGCTAAATGATTTACTTGCGTTGAGCTAAATTTACTATTACTAAATGAAGTTTCATAATCGAGAAAATACTGCGAGTAGATATTATTTTCCGTCGAACGAATCAATGTTATAATTTTCATTTTTTATCCTTACATAATAATTTATTTCAAAATGGCCTATACCTACGTGCATAAATGCGCGTACAGGTATTGTCAAGGATACGGTTTGTCATAAACAAAATCTTGTTTTATCCGCACTTTGTCACGAGCATTTACCTTGAACCGAAAAGCCGTAATTATATAATGAGTGGAAATGCGATATTTATAAATATGAGAACAAACTTACCTTTCACTCAGTTACCTTTCATTCGCATCTTTAGCGCCGTCCTCAAGCTTTGACAACTCCTTATCAGGCAAGCCGTGCGATCTATCGAATCGTCGCAGAGAATTTACTTGGTCGATGTAAAAAATAATCTCACCAAAGCGCAGTCGCTTCTCACAATTAATCTGCCTTATTTAGGACGTCGGTGCTTCGTAATTGCGTTTTTTCTCCTTGACGCCGGATGAAGGAAGAAATTCGTGGCGCCTCTCGTCTCCATCGAGCGTAAAAACGAGCTGGTAGCTATATACCCATCGGGACTCGCGTGGCTCCTTCTCCTTTTTATCTTTTTGCGAATGGCGACGGCGTCGGTGGTGACGGTGCCGGCGGTGGCAGCGGTGGCGGCGGTGGCGGCGGTGGCGGCGGCGTCTACGACGAGAACGATGCGCTACTCGATGGCTTCTGACCGTTTGACACTTAATGCATGCTTACAAAGTCGTTCAACAACTGATGACTCGGCTTCGTTATCTCTCTCTCTCTCTCTCTCTCTCTCTCTCTCTATCTCTCTCTTCCCCCTTTTCCAGTTTGCTTTTCATTTTTATCCTTGTCTTATTTTCTTTTTTTTTTCTTTTTCACTCACATCTATTTTTAGATATTTTATTTGAAGGTGTGTTAATTGGAGATATTGGGACTTTTCTAATATGTCCGATAAGAGATTATTTAGATTTCATTCGCATCGACTCGATGATTCTTTGCCAGTAATATTGCTGAGAATACTGAATTTTCGGTACAGACAAAGGTCTTAATTAAATTAAGATTTAGATTATTTATGGGCCAAATTAATTTAGCTTCGTTATGATTTTATACGCAAGACATTAAATTGCCCACCAACTAATAGCACTAACGATACATAAAATTCACCGCCAATGTCTTATAATTGACTCGGCACAGTATGTTAATAGTTTATTTATTTATTAAGAAAGTTACTGCATGGTCATTCAACATTTTTTATATAATATTTATTTCAAAGGAATACACGGATTGATTGAATCTAGCATTCCGATGACGATGATACAACTTTATCTTTATTTTGTAATTTTGTAACTTAATAATGCAGAACGATATCGGTACATTTTTCAAGATTAATCGAGCGTGAAGAGTCGTTCAAGCAAGCGCGAGACTTTGGCTTAGCAGCCCTACGAAGGGGGGAGGTGCGAGAGGAAATGCGCAAAAAAAATACGTCCCACGTTTGAGTTCGCTTCGCGTGATTATCGCGAGTGTCGTACAAATGTGAAAAGCGCACGAATGCCGAATGAAAATCCCTGGTCAGGCCTGTTCATGACAAATGATACACTCCTACGTAATCGATACTAGATCACATTGCAGAGCAAACGAAGGTACCTCGATGAGAAAAGCCAAGCAGTGAGTGAGACGTGAAAGAGAGAGAGAGAGAGAGAGAGAGAGAGAGAGCACGGGAGAGAGCAAAAGCATCCCACGTGAAACAAGATAATTTAGATTTTACGACTGCCGACAATCGTACGGGAAGTGTATGGATAAAATTCACTCGCAAACCTCTCCCCTTCCACCCATCATTTAATGCGAAATTACAAGTGTATGGGCTCCAGGTGCGTGTTTTCCTTTACGAGGAATTTGATAACCAGGAGGATCGAGTGATGCATATAATACTCCGCGCGTAATGTCACTCGTATGATTTAATTGGCAAATCACTTATAATGTCAGTTTACCATACATTTTCATGGGAATCCAGATTTTAGTGTGTATAGTAATACCGCATAATTTATGCCGGCAATACCTGCTACAGCCTTAATTCTCCTAATAATCATGTTCGACGCAATAGCATCATTAAAAATTCTAATTTACATTATAATTACAATATTAATTTATCATAGTGTTAAATAAGCTTGTGTAAAGCGGAAATTTTTGCATTTAAACGGTAAGTCTTAATATCCACGTATTTACCGTTTGTCGGGCCCGTTAATACGTCGTTTGATTTTTCTTCCGAATCCGTCAATTTCATTAGAGTCTACGTCGAGCCGTGGCGAGTCTATCAAATACTTTTGAAATTTCCTTTAAAAAATCGAATAGAAACACGAATAGATATAGAAACATCGAAATTTCGCAACGATGAATGGATTAAAAATGAAATTTCTACGACTACCGAATGACCGGCCACATGTTATACGCCCGCGAACGCTGATTCAAAGAAGTCATCCGGCCGTCCGACATTAAACATTCTTAAGCCGATAATTCCTGAGCAAAAACCACAGTAGTGAGGCACAAAGTCAGCGAGAGAAAGCACCGAGAGCACGAAAGAGAAGGCGGAATTAACATCAGAATTCGACGAGCGTCCGTGACTAATACGACCCTCATAAATATCGAAACGGCACGAGGAACCTTTCATCGCCGCGTGGCGAAAAGGAGCAAGACCGACAAGAAAAAGAAGAAGGTATAGGCCGGTTCAAAAGACGCGCGCATCAGCGCATATTTCGCCACCAGCGTCGAGGAATAAATGGCTCCTTGATCGTCGACGAATTAAGTTGGCAACTAGAATACATCACCGATTAAAAATTGGCCCCCATTTATTTTCCGCGTTGTTTTTGAAGCAAAGCTAGCGGCACAGAGAGAGAAAGAGAGAGAGAGAGAGAGAGAGAGAGAGAGAGAGAGCCGGATAATCGCCATGGCCAGATGGCCAAATTGATATATTTCGTTCGGCTGAGCTGTAGTTTTGTAGCTTTTCGTAGTAAGCAAATATTTTACGAGCTCTTTATAACCGATGCAGGGTGATTAATTATAGCGGAGTTTATGATGATTCCTTTTGGATTGGCATTGTGTAATTGCCATGGGTGGGGGAGCCGATTATTCGTTATGGTTGAGCAAAATCTTCCGTAGGAATCTCATAGCCGGCCGATTATAAGTAGAGAGCAATCGATTATAAGTTGCTTTACGTTTCATCCTTTGAATGTTTTGTATATTTATATAAATAAATCGATGGGTTGTGGAATAGACGCTATTTGAATGTAAAATGTAAGAAGATGGGAAGCGTTTACGAGAGATGACGTAAAATAGAGTGTAAAAATTTTTTAGCCCGATAAATCGAGGTAAATTTACGATGATACTGAACGTAAACGAGGGAGACGGTGAGAAGGAGAGAAGGAGAGAAGGAGAGAGAGAGAGAGAGAGAGAGAGAGAGAGAGAGAGAATAATTAAATATATAAATAAATATTTCGACAATCCGATAGACTGACGCTTCGTGGCCTTGATTATTATTATGCTCGTGTAATGCGGACTTGTAGCTACACGGTAAAATACGTAAAACTCTCCTCTCACAACACATTGGACATAATGGCGATATGTACAATAGATGTTCCGAGCGGTAAAAGTATCTTCGGAAATTCTCAGAGGTCCATTATTCTATATGTATAACAGATTTTTCTCGAAAATATGAGCGAGTTGAGCCAATAGCAAAAGCTCCGTCAGCATACATCAGAGAAAGCCAAATATACACACAAATACAATTTAGTTTAGGACGTATATAAGAACGTCTCCATTGACGGCTCGGCTTCATAACCGCAGAATTTACTACCTTTGTCGCTGACGAAAAAGAGAAAGAGAGGCGTATAAAGACAGAGATGAAGGAAGAAGTAGAGAGACAGAGAGAGAGAGAGAGAGAGAGAGAGAGAGAGCGTGTGTGCGTGCGTGCGTGTGCGTGTGAGTTTACTTCTGTGTGTTTTCGTGCGTGTGTACATGTGTGCATGAGTGTAGAGCGAGCTGTCGATGGCGCGGGGTGGGACGGGAAGGACGGAGAGGGAAGAGAAAGAGGAAAGTCACCTGGCACTCGCGACGGGGAGAGAGAAGAGAAAAGAGAGTCGAAACGGACGCATTGATGAGTTTCGAGGCCATAGAGTTGCGGCCTGTAGACCCAAGGATTCTTCCTCTGTCCCGGATATCCTCGGTGAATCGACCCTGACAATGGCCGGGGCGCACGTAAATCTCTCCTACGTTCAACAAATTGACAAGTCCACCCCAAAGCGCGTATTCACGCTCAAGATCGGACGAGGATCGCGCGCATGCGCGCACGCCCGCGAGAGTGAAAGGTGCGCGGGCCATACGAATGTCGGGTGAAAGTTTGCGATGCGAATGAATTATCAATGGATGAAAAAGACCTTTCGGCTCTTGTTCCACGCATTGTTCTTCTACTCTCTCATTGTTTCGTAAGCATTCGACACATTCGCGTCACACGTTCTTCTCCTCCTTTTCCTCTCTATCGTCTTTCCTAACAGATGAGAAAATAATTTATAGCATCACACTCGACTATTTCGCAATTGTCGAGTAGCCGCACTATTAGAATTGCAATTATCTTAAATATGTCGATCGTCTGGTGGCGTGTGATGCAATGTAGAGATGCAGAGTCTAATGCGCGTACAGAGTCGATCTATCGCTACATGTTTAAATCCAAATACAAAATCCTATAGATGTGAAAATCATTTTCATCGAGTGATTACCCGATAAATGCAGCGTGGCTGAAATATAAAAGACGACGATTATTTAAGCGTTAAATTAATCATTTAATAATTGGTTAATTGGTTGATATTGGAACAACGAATTAAACAAAAAAAAAAAAAAAAAAATAAAAAAAAATAGGCGGCCGTCGCTTGGATCATTCACCAACTTCCGTTTCAAATAGAGAAAATAAATCATACGATACCACACCTCTCATGCACAGATACACGTACTCAACTCTGAGACCATTGGACGATACGATATTACCTCGTGCTTTTAGCGTTTCTATTATAACACTTTGTAGTATTGTCAATCAGCGGTAGTAGCGGAAGCGGCAGCAGTAGCAACAACAAGAGCAACGGGCAACAGGCAACAGCCAACAGCAGCTTATAACACATTTTAGCAGAAAAGGGTCGCAAAAGCTTCTTGCACTCGTAGCTCCTCCATGCAGCCGATAATCGATAGCTCGAGACCAATCGGAGAAGCCCCGATTATTTATTAGCTAATCGTTCACATTAACATTCCAATGAGCACCTTATCGATCCACTGGCGGCCCCAAGACCCGAGATAAATGTCCGGGATACGAGCGGCGCGCGAGATAAGCTCCTCGCGATCGTTCGAAATAATCGAGAGGCCAAAAAGTGTCGGAGTAATGACGGAGCTGGCGAAACAACGTTCCCAGAGTGCCGCGGCAGAGTCGGGCAAAAACTCCGCGACTCGAGTCCCCGGTTTTCGTACGTTCAAGTGCTTCCTGGAGCTGGGGACGCAATAATCCCGAGCACTACGGTGTGACCCTATACTTGTTAAGCGAGTAGTCGACGGGCAAAAAGCGTCCCCTCTGCGCTCGTGAGTGCATTTTCGCGGCAACGGCACTTCAACCCCGCGGCGCGGTAAGTCAAGTGCCGGGAATAGATAAAGTAGGTGCGTCGGAGGCACTTTTCGCTCCGTGAGTCCCCACCCCACCCCACCCCTTGGACACGGGGCCACGTGAGCGGTGCCGATCACCGGGCTGTCACCCGAGCGGATATATACAAGATGCCGGATTTGTCGGGCCCGCATTCGCCGGGCGGACGCTGCAAGGACGTGGCGCAGCTCGACTTTTTCGAAAAAGCCGAGCGAACGAGAGGGAGGGGCGCCAAGAGAAATGCCGAGCACTCGGGGATGGAGGTTCCGGGCCAACTGCTCGCTTTATTCTCAATTTCGTGTTGGCGCGGCCGCTCCGGCAAAACTCAACTCGCCCGCGTTCAGCCAGTATTGGCGTTCGATCGAAGGGGTGTCTTACATTTTTCTCGATATTTGTAAACATCGCTCGCTCGTGATCGCCGCCCTGTTGGAATTGAGCGAGATAAGATGACGTAGGTGTGGCGCTAATCGTTGGTGTGAAAACGTGCGAACGAGTCCTCGGGAGTTGAGAATGTGACGGTGATTTGTGCGTCCAAAGTCGAACGGCATTCAGCGAATGCACGATGCAAATCCGTAGTTTCAGTTTTCGGACAAAGTACACGTCAGATCATTCGAGAGCCCATGATTTAGCCAGGCTGCACCACATGCGTATGGGCGTGTATCGCAAAAACTTTTGGACAGTGCGGCACTTACGTGCGGAGCCTCGTGAAACGAGACTTTCTTTACCGTCAATGGCAGTTGTTTAAATAATGTGTGATAATGGCAGAGGAGCGGGCCAATTGCGAATGCACGCCGAAGACAAGATTCTCGATTGAAAAATTTTTAAACGCTGGTGGACCGAACTGGAGCAGCTACGACGAATGGGCAGAAAAAAAATCCCCAAAAGTGAAATGCCGATGAAGAGCGTAATAATGTATTATCGACACTGCAATAACATTATCAAAATATTGACTAATTTTATTCATCCAACAGTCTGCCAGCAGATATAATAATACATTACGTAAGATAAGAACTTTAGGGAAGTGATTCATCGACGCGAATTTTTAATTAGCTTTGGTCAGAGCACTTGGAATACGATAACACGTACTGAGCTTGTATCAGACTCTTCTCGCTCTATTGATCAAAGCTTCGCGCCGCCTCTCGCGGCGCATCGAGGCATAAGAGGCGCGGTAATCAAAAAAAAGAAAAAAAAAAATTAAAGCAAAACAAAAAATGTCCCCGTTGATATTGATAAGGAATTCGCTAATTAAGCTTTATCAATGCAAAGCGTGAATAAACGAGGGATAAACGATTTTTTGGCAATTAAATGTAATTGAGAGCTGTTAGTTAATGGTAGTGTTGGATTATTTGAATTGAGTTTGCTGTGAATAATGTGACAGTCGTGAAATATGTTAAGAATTTGGGATGCCGCGGACTCGCAGTTATGATACTGGAGGAAACATACAGAGGGTAAGTGCTTACCGACAAAACGAGCGATTCGAAAATTTTCTCTTTATAAAGTATCATTGAAGTTGCGTTATCACGTACACGTAAGCAAATGACGATAATGGACAAGATGTTGTAATAATTAAAGACGAGTTTGATTTGGCCAGCGTTGCAT
>NW_011948428.1:6196217-6273717 GCF_000503995.2 Ceratosolen solmsi marchali | reverse complement strand
AAAGCGCATAGAGAGGATAATGCGTAGCTTGTAAAGTGAAAAACGACGGCAGCTCAGTCAGTTTTATAAGGCGTCCTGTCGCCTCATAAAATGGCGCTTCGGAAAAGGGCATCGATGGCCGAGTGCCGAAATCGCCCAACGGATGGCCAAGCCACCGCTGAGCCAATAACCATCGCCAATGGGCTGCCCATTTTACGTGGCCAGCGCCAGCGCCCCGGAAGCCCAGTAGGAGCGTGGGAGGGTGGGGTGGGGCGAGCACCCGCGTGGTACCTCCCGGCCGAAGCCATAAAGAAGCGAGAGCACGTCCTGGGATCGGAGCGGCGCCTTGGAAATACGTAAGCCTCGGCGGGAAAAAAGTATTAGCGTCGCCCGGGGCCCGAGTAGCAGTGAGCAAGTTCCCGCGCGCGTATCTGCGGAGGCGTGCGCTACCGACGACTCCGATTTATGCGCAATGCCGATCCCCCGTCCCTCGTGTAATCCATTCTCATGCGAAATACGCGCATCCCCTCCACCGGACTAGGGCCTCCGCCCCCGCCTTCATTCCTCCACTACCATCGCCACCACCACCGACAACCTCTGCTACCTGCAGCTCGGCTTCTTGCGCGCTCGACAATCGAGTGCCCTTGGACTCGCTGCAAATGCTAAAAGCTCGACGATTCAACGACCAATGAATATGGGACGGGTACGCGAGCGCTCCGAAATCTAGTGTAATTTCATTTAAAGAACAAACTTTTCAATTAGCTGGGTGTCAGCTGAGTGTGTCCTCGCCCTTCAAGCCTCTACGAAACTTTTTATCTAAAGCGCCAATCGATCGTCGAACCTCTACCATAAAATTCATAAAATTCGTGTTAAAATATTGATTTGTCCGCGCTTCTATCCTTATGTTCGTCTTCATAAATATGATATTATTGAAATAGGTGCGGTAGGTGGAAAAATATCGTTGTCGGTATTAAAATACATCCGATCTAAGCTAATCGCGTTAAATTTAAGATTTTCTAGTAAAGCAAAAATATGTCGATTATCGTATTCTATCAATCCATCGATTTAACATTGGTGAGTCCATTGGTTAAGCGAGCATTAACGTACCCACCTTGATTATTCATTAATATTCAAAAACTATTCGAGTAAATATAATGGGGGTTGGGGGGAGGAGGGGAATGGGCGGGGGGTGGAGGGGGAGAGAAAAAACTAATTTTCCTATTTTTAATAAAATACGGCGAATAAAAAAATAAATAAGATAAGAAATAAATTTATACCCAAGTACAAATTCCAGTTTGAATTGTGAGGACGTAGACTCGTCGACACGCTAATCGTCTACGTGCAACCAACCCACAAGCTCGACAATTTCAACCGGCCGCCTCGTACAGTCGCCGAGCCCCATTTCAAAAGAAAATTAAGCGACCAACAGTCGCAAAAAGAGAAAAGCCGATATAACCTCACAATCGTCCCTATCGAGCCAAATGGCGCGCAACAGTGGCTGCGGAAGCCCACGCGTCGCGGTAATTAAACGCCGTGGTAACCCGAGATGCCCTCGGCGAACCAAGAGGAGCGCCTGATATCATGGTTGCGCGGTGGGTACGCGTCACCATAATAAATGCGCCCGAATCCCTGTCACTCGACGTCGTTGGATGCCGAGGCGCTGCTCTGCAAAGAATGCCCGCGGGCATGATTTATACCAAGTTCCGCCGGATTTGCCTCGACACGCTCGCGTCTATGTCCCTGACAATCTTCCCCGACCGTCCAAACCTACCGCACGTACGGTTCGCGTGCACTTTCCGCTGCTCTCGAGCGACTACTCCAATTATATTATACCGATGCTTACGAATAGATAAGACTCGTTAGAATCGTAAGATTTCAAAAACGTTGCTAAGCCTTTCAAAGTAATTGCCCGGTGCACAGTGTCAATGATAACTTTCACGAAACAAGGATTAAATTACCCACCGAGCATTTCCACACGAGTCGGAGAAATTTATTTTCTCCTATATTCATTACACTATTTAAAATAGCGTTAAGTGTACACTTGTAAAGTACGGGCAGAAAACGGGTTGGCATTATTCGACCGCACGTGCAACCATAACCAACTTCGTGCTCTTAACAAAAAAAAAAAAAAAAAAAAAAAAAAAAAAAAAAAAAAAAAAAAAAAAAAAATTCATTAACCACAAAAATCCATGAAAAATATTCACTGTCATTTTTTCAAAGAAAATTTCACTTTGAAATCACTTGTCATCGGTAATCTCATCTCTTCAAATTATCAATTTTCAATTAATCGTCAAACTTTTATCACTACCAATTATTATTCTCAAGCGCTCTTATAAGCCACGTCAACCTGTCCCACGACCTTACCCAACGCTTGATTTCTCACTCGCGATAACTAACACGAATCATTACCCACGAATAATTGAGATTATAAACAATAAGAGGAATAGTCGGAATAGTCGGCACTCGTCACTACTTGCGAAATACCGTAAACACGTCGGCGCATCTCCGTCGACGAAGTTTGCCGCGAGCGCAGCCCTGTATCCCAAAGCCGCCCTCGTCCCTCGTTGCAGCGAGACAGCGAGAAATAAATATCCATCGACACGATGAACTGAAAAATGGCCAAACAACGAGCGCTCGATGAACTCGAACTCGACGTCTTGGCTGTCTTGGTCTACTCAGCACTTACGCAATCCATCGGGAGTACCGATCATTCGCAATATCGGCCCGTTAGGAGTGAACGAGGCCGCGTTTCGCGGTAACAAGAATACGCGACCGCACGCACCCGCGGAAACTGTATATCCCCGCTGCATAATGCAATCCTCGCATCGCATAGTCACGCACCACTCGAAGCTCGACGATCGCTCTTTCACGCCGCGGTTATTATTTTATACATTCGGTCTAAATCAACACTTATCCGTGAGAAGGGCAAGGCGAGCATGTTATTCACACGAAGGGCATGACTCGTACGTCTTTATATGTCCCTCGGCCTTATAATCCATGGACGTTTCAATTAGCCAGTCGCGTTAACGACGTTAATGCTTTAACAAACTTTTAAGCCGAGTCTACGTGTGAATGCGTCGGTGTAGTACCGGACATTTAAGACGAAGATCGAGCAAATGCAATTAGTCGGTCACATTTACGGCAGTTACTACGCGTCTGGATGATTTATTCACTCTATTATCTCTAAAGTCATTCCCGTCTACCGTTGGCGAATTATCCCTGGATATTTGACTTTTAGTGCGGAGTATATTAAGTATTGTTTGGGTAATAATTTACCGACCGTTGGACACAGTTTTCGCCCGATACTCGTTAATCGATGCTATCCAATTTACATTGTGCGAGTATGTTAATGTTAAAATTAATGTTAAAGTTGAGCCGAGCTCGGGCTATTTCTTAAAATCACGCTTCGACATTATCGAGCCCTTTGCGTTGGAGCTAATCGTACTCATGTGACTCTGGTCGAGTTGGCTACTGAATAATCTCTACCACCTCCTCTTGCGTGGCTGTAGCTTATTAAATGGCAAAATCGATAAATATCAACGTACGGATGTGCTCCGTAGGCTAAAAAATTTACCTGCAATTACCCATACACCACGGCACTACACTCAATTGATCGCGCCAACGTAATTTATTTATCACAAATTGTTTCCCATGCCTTTTATCATAAAGCCCGCCCTGTACCATGTGATTTTAATGCAAACGTTGCTTTAACTTGTTTCAGGTTACCACAGCTTGCCGTCTTAGCGAAGATTTTGTGCCTCCTGATGGTGAGTAAACATTTGCGAATAATTACCATGCACGGCTGTTATTCAATAAGCTCAAAGTTGAGAACTCAAAATCGTCATTTACTTAGACTCGATGTCGCTTCACTTCCTTCCCGCTTCCTTATCCAAGTCCCCTTTATTCTCTCCGCGTTGAATAATTTTCTTCACTCCCATGAAATTCGTTTTTAATACAATGATCATAAATAATCATAAATCATTAGCTATCGTAAGCGCGCTAAGCCGCATCGGATTTTTACGCCGGTAGATGAGTACTTTGTACTTGTATGCGCCATTTACGATAGTCCTCCATTTATACAAAGTAATTTTATTATAATAGGCATATCCTTCGCTCCGAAATCCATTAATACGCCACGCCAATGCTCGTTCGGCATTAGTGGCATTTGTTTATTATAATCGATGCGCTAATGTTGTCTTAATTGATAGCGAGCATTAATGATTGTAAAGATTGAACGAGCAGCGATTATTAGCCTTCAATAACATCCCATTTCAATGCCCATTAAACACTTTGTATTTATTTATAATAAATTATCGAGAATAAATAATATTTACATTGGATGGACTATAATATCGAAGCTGACATTGACTCGAACGAATTTACTGAAATTAACTGAAATTTACTCGACGAGCTTCTTATTACCCCGAAACCTGTCGATTTATCGGGGATGATGGACACGCCCATGTAAATCTCGAGGTCTCTCGGCTTCCTGCATCTCAACGACGATAAATGTTGCGAAGCGTTGAAATAAATGAAAAAGAAAAAAAACAATCGATAAATGTTGCGAAGCGTTGAAATAAATGAAAAAGAAAAAAACAATATATATATATATATATATATATAAAGATATAGAAAAGCCCATTTCATGAGAGTCGCTGGATAGCCACGATCATACATACCCGTAATCGAGCAAATAATTACGCGAACGTTTCACGGTAGTTCCTTGGCGGGTGTGCGGGTCAGTCTAATCGAGACTTGGACCGAAGTTCGCGTGCCGGATGGCCATTGGCTAATCTCGAGACACCGCGCGATTACGCGCATAACTTCGCTAATCTTGATTTACCCCTCGGATTCGCTAATCGACTCTCTCGGCGCGACGGGAGCAAACGTAACCTCTCTTCGTGATAATGGCCGACTACTTATCTTTGGCTCCTTGGCAATAAATGACACGGTAAATAAGGACGATACCGCTATTATTTATCTGTTATTAGGCGCGATTTCTAGTCCAGTAAATAATAGATTAAAATTGAGAATATCGATTACACTCGAGGAACGAATATTTCTCCCAAGAAACAAAATTTATAAATAATAAATGGCAAACGTATTTGACGCGACATTTTAAAAGCTTATTTATCTGCTAGATATTTCTCTATATCGAATCACGTAAAAAAATATTCATAAAATAATCATCAAAGTGTTGGGATGCGTATAATAATTTATTCTCGTACGCATTAGTTAATTTATATCGCGAAATTCATCGGAAAATGTCAATAAGCTCGTCGTCTTGATTATCTCCTCTCATCCCCTCAGATTATTTAAATTGTATGTTCGCTTATTAAGAATATAAATGTATAACTACTCGCAATATCCACAGAATGATGAGAGCTTGATGTGAGAAATAAAGGAATCGACACAATTACCGATTGTACGATTGATGAGTTGCGAGTGCATTAGGCAATATGACTTTATTCGATCGACATTATTGAATTGCAGAAGCGACTAAAATGTTCGTTATGAAAGTCCGTTAAGTATAGAATATAGAGAGAAAACTTCATCCTCCTACCGAATAATTTACAGCGTAACGACATAATACTTCTCGCAAAGTATGATAAATTGCAAAATGTTTTTCTGACCAATATAAATTTAATCGCTAGATCATTATTCAGCGATAATCGAGTCTTAGGCCGAAAGAGCGCCCGCGTGTGCGCGTGAGAGAGAGAGAGAGAGAGCGTGAGAGAGAGAGAGAGAGAGAGAGAGAGAGAGGGCGTGAGAGTGAGAGTGAGAGAGTGGGAGCTAGGGGGGAGGGGGTAGGAGGGAGAAAGAGGCAAACCCGTACAAGTTGCCGGAGCACAACAAATGTCCCCGAAATTTATCGTCGCAGGCACGCGCGCCACCCGGTTTTAATTATTTATTATCGGCGTCCAAGTCCGTTCGTTTATTACCTTAAGCCAGTTGCAGAGCGGCTTAAAGGCCCCCCAAGGATGTATGAATAAATGTGTATATGTCTCATTTGAATGCGCGATTCGAATCTATATTTGCCTCTTTTTTTGTCTGCTCTCTATTTCTGTATGCCAGTCGCGGACAAAGGGTACGTTTTTTTTATTTTTTTTGTTATTTTTTATTTTTTTTTTATTTATTTTTATATATATATATATATATAGAGGGTCTCCTATATCTCTCTTTTCATCGAACGTTTCAAGCGTCTCAGATGCGATTTAATTTTTTTATTTCAATAAAGTAATTGGCTAAGGTCGTATTATGCGACGCTCTAAAACATGTTTCTTAATTGCGCTATTATTGCATTTAAATTAATTTATTTATTTTCATTGTGCCTCGTGCATCACAAATCGGATTTGTGGAAGGCAAACACATTTTACGATATTTAGTAGTTTTCCCATTATTAAAGCAGCAAAAATTATTTTTTCTCCCTAAAAAAGGTTTGACGGATAGAAAATAATTTCTAATAAAAATGTTAAGGAAACTTATAAATTCTTTATAAAGTACATAAAGTCATATTTATCAAGTGAAATAAGATTATTAAATTTTTTTAATAATTATTCGAAGAAATGAAAGAAATGGTTAAATGCCTTCTCGATGTTTTAAAACACATTCATTCTCACATTCAGGCTTTTTATCTGACTCTTAATATTGTTGTTGTTATTACTATAGATATTGTTGTTATGGCCGTTGATATTGTTACGATTATTATATTCTTGCAGCATGTTAAGAAAGTGTCTGAAACATTATTAAACGAAAAAAAAACAAAAAAAATTGTAATAATCTAATAAAGCATTCTAATCTACTTTTTATAATATTAACTTTCAAGAAATTTTTTCGGAAGTCACGTATGCCTAGTATTGGGATCTGAAAAATTTCGATATCTCGCTTCGATCGAAAATGCCAGTCGCGAAACGCATATGCGCAAAATTATACAGTGAACGGAAGGTTTACGTGAACGACGAGATGATTTAATCAATGTAAGTGTCGAACCTCTTTCGATTTAATAGTGCAGATAAATTCGATACGATTTTTTTATGGGAAGAGAGAAAGAAACTCATTTTTTAATCACATAAATTGTATTTTGTCGGTGCCTCTTATCTCATAAGATAGTGTATCTTTTTTTTAATTTTGATTGAAATATACTACTCTAATTTACTGATGAAAAATGTCATTTACCTATACACTTAATTATTATATATGATTTATTCGCGCGAAATTATACGAATTATTCGTAATTGATATATTATAAAAAATGAAACAAATGCAAATAATAATACAAATTTCTAATTGACTTAATAAATGGAATCAGCTATGATTTGCTTTAAAATTAATATATAATCTGAAAAATAGTACTAAATCTATCTTATAATTTATTTATATCAATTATAATATAATATGACGAACGTAGAGTAACATATTAACGTACGTAAATCACGTGTCAAAATAAAAATTACATCTCGTCGTAACTACTATTTAAACAAAGAAAATGTCAGAAAATTCTTAAAATATCATCATTTTCTGTAGATTGTGTGCTTTCCTATCTATCTAAATATTATTATTATCATTGTTATTATTGTTGATATATTATTAAATAAATTTTAAAAATCGTGAATATTTTTAAAAGTATGTATTATCTTGTGAAAAATTTTATTTACATTTCCAATATATCTATTACATATATATATATATATATATATATATATATATATATATATAGTCGGAGTGTAACGCACTTGAAAGCTGTCATTACCATGTAACCACACAGTCACGGTCACTCTCTTATGATTAATATTCTTATAGCGACACGTGAAATATATTATCAAGATTTTCACAGCACAACGCGACAGTTGGATAGTTTATTTTATCGAGACCCTAAGGGAAAAATCGGCGCGGAACTGTGGCAATTTGAAATACAAATTTTACATTACGATTAATGGACACATACATATGAACAAGACTGCCTATAATAAATCCATAACTTGAATTTTAATTTATAATTACAGACCGTTATACGCATGAATAAAAAAATTTCTACGACTATGTTTGTGTGCATGTTCGCCTATATGTAGCTGCAGATAAACAAATATAACTATATAGTAAATATAATATATAACTACAAGTCTGGAATAAATTATAGAATTTCTTTTCGTTTTCTTTTTTTTTCTTTTTTCTTTTTTTAAGATTCAGATGACATCTCAAATATGGTGAACATTTGACGTCAATCGAATTTTCTTCTCTTTCTCATACATTTCGGATTTTATTATAGATGAAAGAATTTTTTGATATAATCTCGCGCTCTTACAACATTTTATATTTTAACTTACTAAAAACGTTCATACGATAATTTCAACGAAATCTGAATAAAGACTTGAAACTATTTTTCATATACTTGAAAATTTATTCGTATACTCGATATTGCATCATAATAGCTTATTATTTATCCTATCAATATGTAATTTTGTTGATTGAAAGAATATACAAATTCATTATTGTTATAATAAAACTGTATATACACGCGCGTGCACACGCCCATGTACATGAGTACACACACACACACACACAAATACACAAATACACACGGGTACCCAGTCACCTACACACACACGCACAAATATACACACATACACTATAATATTATATAAACATATATATAAAAAAAAAAATATATATATATATATATATATATATATATGTGTGTGTGTGTGTATATATGCATGGGTGTAATATTCTAGCGTTGCATATTAAAAATAAGCATTTATGCAATTCGCAATATACGCAGAAAACGAAAATGTATGTGCAATTTTGTAAAAGGGGTACTGACCCTATGGTATTTTCGATTGCACGTGCTTTCATAAATAATAGAAAACTCGAGTGATAAATAAGAATTTAGAATTGCAAATACTTTATATCTATATGAAAATAAGTTGATGCTTAGTAATTATTTAAAAATTTAAATTGTATAATTGTGCACAACAATTAATAATTACGATATTCCAATTCTATCAAAATTTAGGTTGAATTTTGGAAAAATTATCTATTTGCGCGCAATTTTAACGTACAACATTTCAAACCATAAAAACAAATAACAAAATAATAAATATTTCAGGATATCGTTTATGTTATTGCTTAGAAAATTACACTAAAAATTTGATTTCGGTTTATAAAAACATTCTGCAGATACTATCCCCGAATGAAAATGAATCTTCCCTAAATAATTCCCTGATTCGTCATATAGTAGGCATTGAGAGGATATCCTTAGATAATCCTATAAAGCCACCATTATTACGTGATAATGCACTTATGCACCCAGAGGATGTACGCGTACACAAAGACGCTCCTCTCCACTTCCCTACTCCTTCCACACAGCCACAGGCAAACAGTCAAACAGTGAGCCAATGAGATAGAGATAGAGATAGAGATAGAGATAGATAAAGGGAGATAGAGGGAGATAGATAAAGGGGAAGAGAGAGAGAGAGAGAGAGAGAGAGAGAGAGAGAAGGCAGTGGCGGCGACGGCGACGGTTACGGCAGCATCGACCGTCCTTGTCGCGAAATCTGTCGCGTTGTCACGAATGGACCGTAAAAAGTCGCGCGGATGCTGGCCTCGAGGAGAATGTCTCGAGTCCACCCTTCGTAACGACGTCGTTCGCTCGGTTCGACGAACCCCCGCAATTTATGGACACGTATTATCGATCCACGGCCACATTGCTGGCGAATCTGGACCGCGAGAAATCATTTGGGAGGTATTTCGAAAACCGGGGGCTTTAGTCGTTCGCTAACCTTATCGTTAAGTTTTTATCGTCGCGTACTTCGGCAGCAACGATTCACAATTACCTGAGACAATTGTTCCTCATTACACGCGCGTCTGTGGCTTTAACTCGGGCGATTGCCCCTATCCATTTCACCTACATTATGCCCCGAGCTTCATTTATCATCTATTTATCATATGAAGCTTCAACACATATTTCCAAACAGCCATTAGAATTGCTTTCTCGCGACCGCATCCAAATTCTTTTCCCATTCCCATTCCCCTATAATCACAATTATAATAATTTTGTGCAATACTTTAATGCCATGGATGCCGAGGGAGTAAGGTAATTCTCGTAATAATCACATATACAATTATCGGCACGTCGAGATTAAAGCATTAAAGGTAAAGAGGCCCCGTGTGAAGTCAGCCACACACGTTATCACGAGTGAAAAATCGCAGAATAAGGCAACGGCGTCCCCATCCCTCCCACTATCTTTCGAGTCGACTCGCGAATCAACGGACGGTGGCGCCGAGAATGGTATATGGCAGCCGTCACGTCCTAGGAAGCGCGATCGCTTAATTATTGCAATAATAAAAGTGAGGACTTTCTGTGTTGCGTAGGTGGTGATGTGCGGGGCGGTGCCGTCAACGGTGCGCTCCGTGAGTCTTTACTCGACTTGCAGTAGAGGCAATGTTACCGTGTATGGACGCACGGTCAA
The DNA here is from genome assembly GCF_000503995.2 of Ceratosolen solmsi marchali. Taxonomy (NCBI): domain Eukaryota; kingdom Metazoa; phylum Arthropoda; class Insecta; order Hymenoptera; family Agaonidae; genus Ceratosolen; species Ceratosolen solmsi. The sequence continues at coordinate 6,263,269 of NW_011948428.1, read as the reverse complement.
ATCGACAGTACGCAACGAGCACAATGCACCCTATCGTAAGTACAGAACCTGCAATTATGTATATCAGTCTTCGGCTGGCACGACATGTAATGAGACAATGGCCAATAGCTAATTACACGTCAATTACATCGAAGTCTTTAAAATACCGATTGCAGTGCGATAATTTGCGTTGCGCAATCGGGGAGGGAAAAAAGGATTTTAGCCGGTGAGCTAATGGTTTTACGCGACGCTGTTATTCTTGGAGTGAGCGATAATTTTTCAATTTGTGAGAATAGTTGGAGGCGCGATATAATCTTGTTAAATTGAAATCCTACGACGTTTGTAATCGTATAATTGGCCCATTGGATAGACGTATTATTACATGTCGTCTTTATCTGTTTTGCATGCGTATTTGGCTTCCGGTCTATTATTATCTTCTTTTAATAATACTCTAGAATACGGCCATTTTCCGTCTCTCTATTGAGTTATAGATGTGGATAAAAAAGTATTTGGGGTATTCGATTGATATTAGAAGTGGTCGTGGGTCTGGATGATAAACAATCGCGTGGAGCTAATTATGATAACTACGACAAGTGTTTAAGAAATTTATCAGTATTTATGGAAACGTCGTTCGATAGATTTTTCAATGATAATAAAATAATTAAAAGTAAGATGGATTTTTGGTAGTCTTGATTTAATTTGAAAATAAATAGATGAAAAGCAGTTGTTTTGTGACATACGAGAATGCTTAATTCTATAATTGACAAATATTATATTTAACGTAAAATGAATCGAACTTTACAGTTCAATCGTATTACAAAAAGTACTGCCGTACTATACAATTTTAAAATATAGAAATTATAAAGAGAAAGTTGCTTCTCTATTTTAAGCAACTACATCCACGCATCTATATGATCAAACAATGCACATCAATGTAGTCGATATAATAGGCAAAAGTATATTATATTTTCATAATTATAGAACACCACAATTAATTATTCACAGCAACATTAATGAAATCGACGTCTGATGCTCTGATAAATTAGCAACGCATTTTGACAAATCTGACTTATTAAATTTTAATATATGTGTGTGCGCGCGTGTGTGCGTGTGTTTGTGTGCGCGCGTGTGTGCGTGTGTTTGTGTGTGTGTTTGTGTGCGTGTGCGTGTGTGTGTGTGTGTTTGTGTGTTTGTGTATGCGTGTGTTTTTGTGTGCGCGCGCGTGCGCGTGTATACAGCTTCTAAAAAGACAAGCATAATTGCTCGGCCATTTATTAGGTCTCGATAACTAAAAAATAATAAATCAACACATATAAGATTAATTCTTTTCAAAAGATCGAATCGAATTAATACTTTTACTTTATTTTATTATTGTCGCATAAGATTATTCAGACAATTACATTTTACTCGTCATCTTTGAAATATCAAAGCCTCGCAATGATACGCGTTAAGATACATGTGTATGAAGATGTCCGTGCTAACGTCCGAATGCATCCGTTGCAAAAGTATGCATACATACAAGAAATGATTAAGAGTCTCGTCTCTAATGAATATTCCAATCATCATGTTCGATTTCTATTCTCAGAACTGCTCATGTAACGAATTAGTAGAAATTCGATACCGATACCCTTTCTATTAGTATTAATATTAATCGTTCTAACAGTCATACGCGCCCGCGCCCGCGTATATAAGCATACAAATATTTAATTTTTAAGACTCATTAATAGTTGACCAAGCATAGTCGAACAAATGACCCTGATCACTTGTCAGGCATCCATATAGATTAACGGCTTTTCTGTGCCTTAGAACACATCCCACTTGTCATGGATCTCATAAGCAACAGGGAAGAGTACAATTTTCTTCAAATAAATTCATCTCAATATTTGCATATTAAGGGAAAAAATGGCTTAACTAGCTTATTAATAATGCAATATACATTCGTTTATTTGAAAATTCTCAGATTTATCAAATCATTAATGTCGTATTATAAATGCGCTTCGTTAAGAATATACATCAATGATATTTACGTTCTCTATTGAAAAATAATAAATAACAAGGAAATGTAGTTTTATGATAGTAAAGGGGTTTCTTACAATAGCCCGGCATAAACTGTCATTATATGCTTATGACTTCATTAAAATATGCATAATTCATGTTGTTAACATATTGTCAGAGAATTCGATAATTTTTCAATTTACAATATTAATATTTAATATTAGTTTGTTCGTTCTTGAACAAGTTCATCGTCATCGCAAAATGAAAGAGGTTCCACGCCCTTTGATTGGCTAATTAGCATAGAGATGGGATCAGAAAAATTTGCGTGTAACATTGATAATCTGTGCACTTACGCTTGTGCGACTATATTTTATAAATGGTTAACTTGTTCGTGTCGATTCATTTACAGTCGAAGTTTATGGTGAAAAACAAAAAAATAGAGTGTAGAAGTGTTTTAATAATTTACTTTAACTTAAAGTCAGATAATTCACAATACAACGATTACATGTAAATGAAGACTTTTACGTAAACTATTATTTCAATGTTCAGTCATCAAACTAACTTAGCTGGCGATATGCTATTTTTTCAAATATATATTCAAAGTAAATTGTTGTAATTTATTGCGAGGAAGTAAAATGCAGAGGCTAAAACGTTTAAATAAATAATCTGGCATTTAATGGATATAATGCAGAAACTGAACTGATAAAATTTAAATCACACTTGTTACTTCTAACCAGACGCTACTACATCAACTGTAAAAAACATAAAATAAAATACAACTTACATATTCTCACATGCACATATAAAATACTTGTACATATTCACATATCGTTTTAATCAAGTGCGCGTCAAAATACGCAAGTGAATATACCATTAAAAGTATTAAAACATTATTTCATAAAATAGAATAAGCGACACCGACTGTATCACGTTTCGAATAAATCCAATAAATTTTATGTACTCGATACATTACATGTGAAAATATTTACCAAAGTTCCTTTTTACATAGTACCGATTAAGATTTTTTCTCCTATCTTTTTTTTCTATTTTTTTTTTTTTTTTTTTTGTTGTCTTTTGTTTTGTTTTGTTTTGTTTTTCTTTTTAAATCATCATTTTTTTAATCAGCCAGACTTACTTTACGATTGAAAAACGAATAATCACCACATATTACTCATTCAAAAGTCAAATATTATATCGGAATAGATTAGAAACATACGGGAAGGAAAAGTACGAGCTGGGTTGATAATATATTCGATTAGATCAATCAATTATCAGAAATTATTCGAAATATGTGCACACGATTGTCATAGAATCGCAGCCCATTCTAACGTAATGCAATAAAGTGGCTTGATTATATCATAATAAGCTTTGATTTTGCGATTTTATCTGCAAAGCACACAAAGGACTAACCACGCGGACAAAATTCTGTATAAACGGAGAAGACGAACAAACAGAGGATCTATGAGATTTGCACCGAACAAAGGAGACCCGTCCACAGGGACATTAATTTTCTATTTCCCTGCTATTTTTAACGATTCTACGAAACTGCATCCTTCGACGGACCGATAAACAGTGCGCGTGCCCATATGTACAGATGCTTGCGCACGCGTCTGCCTATGTGCGTGTGTGTGTGGAACGCGCGGCGTGAGGCCAATTCCAGATATATATATATAATGCAGATCCCCCGCGGAGAGAATCTTCGGAACGTATATCCCATCTAATCGTTAGTTCTTTTTTGCAACCTGTTCGTGAACATTCCAAACGGGGCTTACGAATTCTCCAGTCCCTCGTTCGACCCTTGTTGTATGTATTATTACCGTTCACTAGGTGCCTCAATTTCTCATGAGTAAATCTTTTCACGTCCCTTCCACGTGTTTTCGGCTGCGTAAAATCCCATACTCGCAGAAAGCAAATTTGCCGGAATTACTTAAACGATAGTAGAATTGAATTGGGATGGAGAGCCAAGTTTAGATTGTACACGCCCAGTGTATCATAAAAACAATGAGACGTTTGAATTGCGCATGCGCGCCTCATAAACTTAAGCTATTCCGATTAAAATATGATCTTGTGGTTACTGAGCACTCGCATTTGTATTTAAAGTCTGTGATGATGATGGATCTTGCCTTGACGAGCTTTCGCTTTTGTTTTCTTGCCATTTAAAAGCCACGAAAATAACGGAGATTATTAAATAATTAAGGTACTAATCTTTAGTCCACTTTGACAAAAGCATGCCATAGACACAACTCGCTATTAGGTATAAGAAACGTATAAGCAAACATTTAAAAGATATTATTTTCGCATCGTGGTAATAAGTATAAAAATTCATGAAACTACATGAAAGCTAAACCGGGGACATTGAATGGCGCTGAACAAATTCTTTGCCAAATGTGAATATATGCGAATGAAATTTTGAAATATTTACTAGACTGACAACACCGACAAAATAAAGGCAATAAAGACGGAGAGGAAGAAGAAAAATAAAAGTGAAGCGATATAATAAGAAGAATAAAAATAAGAAGAAGAAGAAGAAGAAGAAGAAGAAGAAGAAGAAGAATAAGAAGGGAGAAAAAAAAGAAGAAGAGAAAGAGAAAGAGGAAGAAGAAGAAATGAGAATTATAAAATTTCCCCTTTCGAGAATTTCGGAATTTTATTCGCACGCTCATACCTCCCACTTCAATTTTCAAGTCGACACCTCTTACAGGATTTAATTACCCGCGAGTTCTCTCGCCAACGCCGTGGGCTGTGATTAGTGCCCCTTCCTTCAGGTAAACCAGACGTCACCTGTCGCGCCTTTGATCCTACAGGCGCCGAGAATCAAGAATCAAGAATCGAGATGGAGAGTCAGATAGAGAGAGATAGTTAGATAGGTAGATAGAGGTAGGTAGTTAGGTAGATGGGTAAGTGGGTAGGTGGGTAGGTAGGTAGGTAGGTAGGTAGGTAGGTAGGTAGGTAAGGTTAAGGTAGTTGGGTAAGGTAGGTGGGTAAGATAGGGAGAGAGAGAGAGAGAGAGAGAGAGAGAGAGAGAGAGAGAGACTGCACACGATAGGCATCGCAAGGCATATAAAATGTATACGACGGCCAGTGCCGAGCTCATGTAACACGCGTCGTCGGAGCTGCTACGCGTGCTTCTGGTTTCAGAGCCAATGTCGGTTACACGCTTGCAAAAGGGAGAAATGAAAGAGAAGAAGGGGAAAGGGAAACCCGAAGAAAATGAATAGTAGTGGAGTCAATGTTGCATTAGCTCCTGTTTATTTTAATTATATTACGGACTTTCAATTAGAGGATCGTTCGTATGCCTTAGTTGATGATATATATCTTGCAATGTTCGGCACAGTAACTTTGATTTTGAAATTTTCTGTTTATTCAAATCCAATTCCAATGTATATTTGAGAGATGAAACGGTGGATTGGAATACAGTCGTTGTGTTATAATGAAGTCTGGCATGTTTCATTACATTCAATGTGTGATTGATCGTAACGAATGTAAAGTGAGTCCTGCTTAATAAAAAGACAAAAACAAAAGCTAAAACAAAAACCAAATAAACCAATTAAAATCAGACTTAAATTATGTTATACTTCATCCAAATTTCTCAAGATGGTTAATTGTAAATGACTAGCCAAGCATCTTTAATTAATATGAAATTAGAGTTCGATCTCTGAAAAAAATATTTGAAACGAACGTTTTGTAGTGTTATATTAATGATTTTTCATTTTTTTATCTACGAGCGCTAGTATCGCCTCGCAGATACTCTTCAAGTAATCATTAAAACGGTCGGCATATATATGGCGCGAATTCATAACTAATTAATTTCCAACCAAGGACATCGGAACGAGAATATATAAAAAAGGAGCGGAGAGAAAGAAGGTGCGTGCGTGCGTGCGTGCGTGCGTGCGTGCGTACGTGCGTGCGTGCGTGCATGGGTGTTAAAGAGAGAGGAGAGAGAGAGAGAGAGAGAGAGAGAGGAGCGAAAGAGATACGCGAGTTGCCTTCGTTTAGGTGCTAATGATAGGGTCACTGGATATGTGTTTGCGCGCCGCCTCGCGTATCCATATAACAAGATCAGCCTCCTTTCTCGCCCTCCGTCTTTCTCTCTGTCCCTGTCTTGCCTTTCTTTTACTCCTGATCGGAACACGGCTGCATTACCGGCTTATTATGCGCGCGCAACGCGAACTTCGGCTTTCGTGCGATCCCCTTTACTTAATGTACCAATGCCCGCGTGGCTACGGTATTTTATTGAAATCGTTCGTTTGTACCTGCTTGATAAAGTCTTTGTGGGCTCGTCAATTGACGATAAATATAGTGATTACGTTAATATTGTCAGTATCGAAATTAGGGTTCGAAAATGACGAATACAATTTTTGAAAATCGTCATTAAAGTCGTGTTTTTTCGTCCAAGCTTTATACAGAGTTTTCGGTTATAATATCGCCTTTACCATTTTTGATAGGCAATCTTTATCTTCATACAATCTTAGTATGATTATTAAATGCATTAATATGCAAAATAGAATCTAAATATTTGCCTGTAGTAAAATAATTTTCGTTAAGCGCGTAATGCCAAGATCATTGAATAAACTCAATTTGTTCAGCTATTTTCAGGTTATAAGTATACGTAAAGATTTTTTAGATTTGCTGACTTGCGCTCTTTAAGCAATAATCACGATTAATCAAGTGATCGAATGAGCAATTTCAAAATTTTTAAATTTCTTCGTTGCATAGTGATTACGCGATAATAATTTTCGTTACACTAACTGTAAAATATAACAGATTAATACCTTGTAAAGGCTATTGAAAAGTGAAAGATTACAATCGTTGGTACTTTGTCATCAATATCATTCAAAGCCCCGAATAAAAATGCTCCCTCATGACTTTAAACATAATCTAACCACCCGAATGCTCAAACAACTCCAAATTACCAAAACGTCCACACGTATCTGATTTTAAAGCTTCGATTCAGTAGATACAGTCACCGCTTCTGACATCCCTTTAATTTTCTGTATGAACTGTCGATTGTCGTGAGAAATCGATAGAAAGGAAGCGCCGTGTGAGCTCGTCACTATTAAACGCTACTCAGACGTCATCGTCGTCGTCGTCGTCGTCGTCGTCGTCGTCGTCGTCGTCGTCGTCGTCGTCCTCCTTAATCCTCCTCCTCCTCCGCCACGTTGTCTCAAATCCCTGGGCCGATGGAGCGCAAGAAAAGTCGGGCATATAAACGCCTGCCATAACAATCTACAATATCGTCGGGAGCGTTCGCTTTCGCTCCAGTTATCATTATCGAACTTGGACGCTTCCGGTACCGGCGACGGCGCAGACGGCACTGAGAAAACTCCAGACCCACGCCCGGCATCTTCGCGACGAGACAGTGCGCCCATAGTATCTTTAATAAAACCGAATTTTCGACCTGCTTTCCACCAACTCGGGAAAACAACTCATGATTAATGCGCACGATGAGCAGTGCGATTAAATTTTATTTATATTTGTAATGATGGATTCTCACGGTCTGCATATTCAAGCTTTTAAGAATTATTAAACAAAGTGAATTGTAATTTTTGTTATGAACTCTTATCCTCTTCTCTGTCACGTGAATTTATATTTATCTACCGTTGGTGCGATTGTTAATCCGACAATTGCACGAATTCTATCTTATAAATGAGTCTACGATATACTTTCATGTTGATCGTGAATTTATCTTAAGCTCCAAACTCTTAAATCTTATCTTATCATTAACTCAATGAATTATTAAGTAATTTGGGTTGATATTTGTCTTCGAAAAAACAATTAATTATTTTTTTTTTTTTTTTTCAATTAAGCCGTAATAAGGTGTTAATGAGATTAATAAGATAATAGAATGAATTAGAAATTATAAATTCAATTGACAATCTAATAAATAAATAGACAATTCGTTTTATAACTATATTTATTCAACGCTTGAGATAATATCATTGATATAGACAATAAACATTTATCAAATATAATCTCGCAATCTGTAGTGCACGTGTGAATAATTTTACATAATTACGGTTAAAGGATAATACGAATAGAGAATACAATTCTAATGATGTTTATGATGCTTCCAATTACTATAATTCTAATGATGTTTATGATGAGAAGTACAGTGAGAGAGGCCAAAGTAGTAGCTAAGCGTCATATATAAACTTCTCGTGCAAGCTCGACTTCTTCGTAGTAATGCTTTCCTGGTGGTGGGGATAGAGAGAGAGAGAGAGAGAGAGAGAGAGAGCGAGAGAGGGGGGGAGGGGTAAAAAAACCGTCAAGCATCAGACGTAATATAAATTTCGCAAGAAAGCCTTGGGAAAACTCTTATGAAAATTCTATTATCGCGCAAACATAGTGAGAAGAGATAGAATATAAGGTACCGAAAAGTGTTTTCCAAATTTATATTCATGAAATCACGACCGAATGTTTGCCATGATCTATAAATGTCGAATATCTCGTTTTTAGTATCGTTTGTTTGATTTTTCTTCATTTGTTTTATTTATTTTTTTTGTTTTTTTTTTGGTTTTTTTTGTTTTTTTGTTTTTTTGTTTCTTTGTTTTTTACATACAGCAGTAAATTTCTCTTGACGAGTTTTCCTTCTCACAGGTCCTCCTCGATCCCTCTTTTTTTCGACAATCTTTTCAACTACCAGAAAAACTGCTACTGACCTTCATTGTATTTCGTTTCACATATGCGATCGATTCGAATTGAGAAACTACCAGCCGCGAGTCACATAACGTATCACACATCGAGTGAACCGACGCCATTTGGCTCACTTGCTCATCCAAATTTCTCGCGTCTAATAGATGCGAAACCAGGATTTATCATAACACCGCCATCGCCGATAATCATCGTACAATCTAACCTAAGAGTGCCTCGATCGAGGGATCGGCGTGAGGAAACGGAGCCGGCAATTAAGCTCGCGGACGTATCGTTATCCCATCTAAAAACTTTCCTTCCGTTTTCCACCGCAGGCAGTCGCTCGTCCTCGGCCAATTGCAGACGACAAACGGGCAAGAGGCAGCGCGGATCGAGAAATGAGCGGGCGGAGGAGATTGGGACCCGTATCAAAGGCCAGGAGGAGTTTCGGTTTCACGAGCCCACGGACCTCGGGAGCAACGAAGATAGTCGTACGGAATCCTCCACCCCTACGCTCGTATACACTTCGTCTCCTTGTGATCGTTTGCCGCCGGCCGCAGATTAGAGGCTGCCAAATGAATTAAAAGGCAATTTTAATCAAAAGCGGGGTACCGGCTTTTAGGCGCGATTACCCATGATAATAACCGGGCGCAGGAGGAGCGACGCCCTCTTCTTCTCTCTTCCACCTCATCGTATGCGCGACGTGCGGCGAGCGGGTGAATGCGCGCGTGCGCATTTGTATAAGCGTGTGCGTGTGCCTCGTGTGGGTATGCGCGTGCGTATGCGTGCGTGTGAGTGAGAGATAGAGAGAGATACATAGAGAGAGAGAGAGAGTGAGAGAGAGAGAGAGAGAGAGAGAGCGATTGTGTGTGTGAGAGGGTGGGGAGGGAATGGGAACGACTCGTATATATTACTTTTGCGGATAGCTGAGCGCGAGAATCGATTTTGCGCTGCCTCTTGGGCTAATCGAATATTCCAGCGGAGGATCAATATTGGCCCCGAATGAGGGCGAATATGTGCCGAGAGAGGGGAATCCCTTTTTGCGGCGAGAGGGTAATGATCGTCGTTCGTAGAAGGGAGAAATAATATCGTTGTTTTAAAGGCGCGTAAGTGGCCAATTACCTTTTTACATGGCGCTCCTCTTTTCGGATTCGCAATGCATGGGTGGGGGCAGTGGCGATGGCGATGTGTGTATGTGGGGGGGGGTGGTGTCGGCGAGGGCGATCCATTCTTTCCAGTGCTTTCACGAGGCGATTCCCGAATGATAAGTAAATGTCATGCTGTGCATCCGGAGAGCCATTGTACTATTCGCAAATAAACCACACGAATTAACGGATAAATTGTAAAAACGCGCATCATGCTTATGTACAAAAGATTTGATGCATTTTGGTATTGCACAATGCTACGAGCCCTGCTCACTTTCATTCTAAAATATGCAAATGTAACTCGCGGTTTGATGTGCAAATATATGTAATATCAAGCGTAGTTCAACGTACCGAATACTACGCGACGGGCAATAAACTTTATTTTAAAATGAATTTTAAAATCGCGTGTATAAAATGAATATTCAAGCGAAATGGTATTATGGAGCTTTAAAAGTTAGATCGTCGACTAATTAAGTGGATAATTTGATTGGTTGTAGCATAAATCATTATACAAATACACTTTAAGCCATGAACATTAAATAATGGATCATATTTTTTTTTTATAAAATCATAAATGACAGATGGTATATTAATGTTAGCATGATCCTAATATAATCCATGTAACATTAGGCTATACAAAAAATTCCATTCATAATTTTCGAATAATAATAGTAAGCATATTATTAATGCAAGAAAAACTTGTTATCGCATTAGTGTTCCAATTCGCATTAGCATAAAAAACTGTTTAATCACGCGAATATGTAAAAAATCTGGCAAAATACGAAATTCGTTAGCCGCGTAATACAACCAAAAAAAAAAAAAAAAAAAAAAAAAAAAAAAACAGAAAAGAAACATCAAAAAACAGCAACAACGACAAAAATGAAAGAAAGAAAAACAAAAGAATGAACGAAAGAAAAACACGAGAGAAAATAAATAATATGAAAACGGAAAAAATGCATTAATTTTACTTGAACCTTCATTACGTTAATGGCACTAAAATATAATTTGTACTTTCCAAAAACCTGTTCCAAACGTACCGAAAGCCGAAGTGGAAAATTGAAAAATTGGCCTCTCCACGACGCGCTCCTAATTATGTAATCACAGGCGTGTCACTCGGCCATTTTTCACCACGAGAAAATGCCATCGGGAAAATAATGCACGTAAATTTTTTTCCAGCTCCAATCGAAGATCGATAAATCAGCTGCACAAGGGAGAACGCCATTCTTTTTATCCCAATTCCCTTTGATCCTTGCGCGCGAGCTTTCCTTCGGCAAGGACGCGTCGATCGGCACTCAGCAATCGAGACGTGGAACAGATCGAGAATGATCGACCTGCGGGGGATGATTATAAATCGAGCCACGGTTTCTTCTCCGTCATTTACACGCTTCAACGTAATTATTACTTATGTATGAATAAAGCCACATGCCGATCTTCAGTGCCTTTGCTCACTGTCAGCTTAAACAATTGAAACGCATGATTAGGGCCGATGTTGGTTATTAATCGGTGATTCAAAGTGACATAAACTCGTGTATTTTATTAGTCGTTCGTTTACTTATAATTTATTTAGCTTTTGAAGTATATATTACGTTAATCAACTAAGGTCTTGCATAATGTGCAGACGTTGCGATTATGATTATAAGTAAGTTTAGCGTAGGATTGTCGAGGAGGAGTCTTAAATACGACAACGCAGTTGTTTCCCTTTTGATAAATCTCATTCCATTTGACTTGTTGAATGGAATAATGGTTTATAATATACATATGTTAAAGCTTTATTTGCAAATGATAAAGACCAGTGCAGTGGCAGATGCAAGTATCACGGCTTTTATCATAACTTTTACATTATTTTATCGTTAATATATTAACGAACGAGCTAACTGTTTATCAGTTAATTAATATAGAAAGCATTCGAGCCGATACTTTTAAACAATTGACAAATTACACTAAAACAAACTATGTTCTCTCTCATGTCTTCTCACAAATGCCATTGAATTCATAAATATATGATCTATACTTAACAAATGCTGAATTTCATTAGTACCTCCATATGTTTATACACTAAATTATAATTTTCGTTTTTGTAAACATCTCGTTGTTTTACATGAGCCTGAATATCGCGTTACAGGTTTAAAAATAGACCATATCTCAGTAAACGTTAAGTCAATCAATTAATCTCCCTCCCCGCCCATCCCCCCTCCGCCATCTGTGGATTTGCGATCGTAATCAATATATCGCTTCGCTCGGGCGATAAATTCAATTACTTATTAATGGGAACTGCCATTAACGAAGCGACGGGACGAACGAATGTGAGAGGTAGAGAAAGAGAGAAAATGCCAAAGGAACTCTCAGGTTCCGTTAAATGCCAATATAACGTAGGCGCGTATGTGTATCGCATCGACGGCGAAGTCCACGAGTCAACTTTAAGAGGATGTCGAGTGTGAGCTCGAGTACAGTCATCCTCAATTATAACGCACCGCTGCTTTTACGTGTAATTATCGTTTTCTATGGAGGAATTCTCCATAAATTAATTTTACAGTGTGAGAAGTATTCGCGGTATGGAGTTTTGCAGAATTTAATATTTGATTTAAAAATGAATGTCCATTTGGTAGGATACTAATCGAGTCTTACGAATGAAAATGTTATTAGCCTTATGAATTCATTCGCTGTCACAATTAGAAATTTATATCTATGGGGAGTAGTATCGTTGAGTGCCTTAATTTAGTTATTTTAATTATTAAGTTTATATTAAAAACTTTATTTTATTATTAATTAGTACGTTTGAAGATACACGTCAACTTTTTTTTTTTTTTTTTTTTTTTTTTTTTTGGAAGCAATATATTTTTTATTAATAAATTGTATTTTAAACTTTACGAAAGGTAACTTAAATTTATAGAATTTCACTAATTTCATAGAAACACGATCAAGCCAATATTACTTAGGCTGATTATTGAAAAATTTGTGAAAAAATTCATACTCTAAAAATTTTCAAAAAAAATTACTATAAAAGTTAAGTATCACAATGATCTCTTTCGATCACATAGCCTTTTTAATTTTTTTTTTTCTTTTTTTTTTTTTTTTATATATCCTATAAATTTATATCTCCTATAAAATCATACATTCGTTTAATAACATTTATATAGTGTTCTTACTTACCGTAAGTACGAGAATAAAATTGGAAAAATGCAGCATCTAATTGCTCGTAATTTATGTTGATAAATAAAACTATTAAGATTTATAAATTACAATGAAGTTCAATAATTTAACTGTTTATTTATTGAAACTTAGGTGGCTTTTAATGGGACAATTTTCTTCGATTTTATAGAATTCGTAATCCATATATTAATATATGAATAAAGTGTGAAAAGAATATCAGGCAAATCTGTCGAAAAATTTCTTTCTCAATAATGCTTATTTCTTCTCATCATTGATCGCAAAAAAGAAAAATTTAATTGAATAAAGAGTTAAAGAATATAAATATATACTAATAATCTGAGCTTTGAATTTTCTATTTCGTTGTCCGACCTCTCCCCACCCCTCTACCTCCACCTCTATCCGATAAATGTTACGTATAATTAAGTTATTTAATATATTTTACATTTACAACGATATTTTATTGTATTACTTTCATCTACAAACTAGCATAAACATACACATGAGCAAATTTCTTGCTTTCACCTACGGTTTTTAGCTTTATTTATATATATATATATATATATATATATATTTTTTTTTATTATTATTATTATAATTAAATCTAACCTCTTACTCGTCTTGATAAATTTCATTTTATTGAAAATAAGCCGAGCGTATTAACGATTAGAAATTTATAAATGCAAAAATATCTCAAAATAATTGGCATGTTCTACGCTTTTGAATTGCGAAAGAAGCGCAACTTTATAAATGCGGAACAAATAATGTAAATGAATTTGAAATTTAAATTGAAGAGAATAAAGTGTCAACTCGTGCTAAAAATCTTTTTATGAAAATTCATTCGATAAACCATTTTTCATTTCATCACTTGTATTATTAAACATTACTTTTTTTCTAAGAATATGCGTTATTGTTTTGTTTGTTTTTTCTCTTCTTCTTCAGCTAACCAATGACAAAAGCATTAAATATTACACAAACATTATAATTGTTATTTTATGAAACATCGTAGCTAATAGCTTAAAAAGTAACAATACATTGACTGTTAAATTAAAATTTTAATTACTTGGCTTTATTATTATATTACTAGAAAATAGCAATAATTTATAAATAAAAAATTCCAAACCAGACCATTGTTTTTGTAATTTCATGGTTGTGATATTGCAAAAACAGAAAATGAGAAAACATTGTACGGCACGTCGTAATCGTGAATTTCGTAATATTTACGGGCGTGGAGGACGACCATATCACCACCACTCAATAGAGAATCAGTATAGTACTCTTGCGCTAAATACCAAAGTACATACAAACTGTCTGCGTGTCCTTTTCATTAGCACTAGCTAATGCCACGCCATAATTTCAAGCGAGTTACATGCCCACTACGATCTATCGGGTTGTTAAAAATTTTCACGGAGCCAATGCTACTGCCCGTTCGCAGAAAAGAAATCCAAGCACCACAATTATTTCATGAAGAATTCTTCAATGAATCGTATTGGGCTTGAAGAGGTACGAGCGATATTTTCAGCATCTGTCTGTTATCCGGTTATGAGCGGATATAAGATCCATTTGCGTACGATTGATTTTTAGAAAGAAACACATATCCATTTTATTATATTGATATTATGCGAAGTGTTAGCCTGTTCTAGCATGAACATTAACGTTTGATTATCGGAATTTAAGTGTTTAAGCTCTAGCGTTATCTCTTGTTTAGGACACTTTAATTTATATAATAATAATTTTAATTATGAACGATTGATATTCAGTAGTCCCGTTATCTTGTATGATTACAGAAAAAATGACAACACAGTCGGAAGACTTCAGCATGAAGCTGTACATCTTCGCAGAGAAGAGCAAACGCTACATTTGCTTCAGCAAACGATGGAAAGTAATCAGTCTGGTGAGTATTCGTTGTTCACTTAATCTCATTATTGTATAACCTGTAAGCAGCCTTAGCGCTCTATAATTGAAATATGTTGATCGAATTATGACGAGTTATTAAATCGCTAAGCAATCGTTTGCTCATTAAATTCTGCTTAATAACGGTAATAATAACAACAGCGATATTTGATAAGAGTACGAGACAAAATCATCATCAACGAGTTAAAAGTTCTGAATGTAGAGTGCAGTATTGTAAAAATATAAAGAGCTTAAGTGTAAGAAGTTAAATGCTACTTGAGTGGCGTGAGGGGGCGAGGATGGGGTTCGGGTTCGGGTTGGGGGGGGGGGTGACGAGGAGTTGAGAATCGTTAATGATTAGAGCCATAAGGCTAGATCGCAAAGTACGCAATATACGAATAACGAATTGAAAAGCCCAACGAATTATCCCCTCTGCTTTCTCATTGCAGCCGAAAAAAAGGAGAGACGAGCGTTGTCAGTTTTACGAGATCTACAACGGCAGGTACCTAAGGTACCGATCGGTCGTTGACCAGAACCGCTACATCGGATTCAACAAGAGTGGCAAGCCGATGACGTCGCCGCGGGGCCGCCAGGAGTGCTACAACTTCATAAAGCTGAATCCGTACGCGGGCGTCGAGCGCCACAACGACATCGTCTCCTCGAACAAGGGCGGCATGAAGCACCGCGATCAGCTGCGACCGGAGCACGCGAGAAAGCCGCACCCGAGTGGGCCGCGAGGGACCAAGAACTCGCACCTCCTGGCCTCCGAGAGCTCCTTCGTGGCCGGTAGCAGCAGGCTGGCGCAGCTGGCGACGCAGCATCGCCATCGGCACTCGAACAGCTGGAAGACGATGCGCGAGGAGGCGACGAGGAGACGATACGAGAGTCACGGAAGTAGCAGTAGCAGCCGTAGTAGCCTCCTCGTGGAGGCCGCGGGCAGCAGGAAGTATTGAGTCGCCGGGGCGCGGCTCGTCGATCAAGACTGCCTCACGCGTGAGATCCACGAGACTCTCCACGATAAGAAGCTGATGGCGGGGACGATGCCAACGGGCACGACGAGGACGAGCGCGACGTTGCCGGCGCACGCCGCTACCGCCCTCGCCGCCGCCCACGCCCCGGCCGTCGTTGTCGTCGCCGTCGCCGGATCCAGGGAACCGGACCATTATTATCATCGTCAGGAGCCACCACCGGCGAACGATAATGGCGCGCCCGGGCACCGGCTAACTAGCCAGAGGCAGCACCTCGGCCAGCTCGTACAGCTAGTATCCCTCGTGGGGCTCGTCGTCGCCAGAGCGAGAGCTTCCTGAGCAGAATTTGAGAGATAGCAAGGATGCGCGAACGAATTGTCGTTGTCGTATTGTATGCACTGCGCGATGCGATCTTACGTACACGATGGGGATATCGAGGGTTCGTAAGGATGATAAAGTTTACGACCCTGTAGATTGGCTGGAAGACTTGACTTTTACTTACGGATGTATTAGCTCGCATTTGCCTTCGCTGATGCGTTCATCAAACTTGGTGGGTTTACTTAATTAAACGGCGCGGCCGTGCGCACACGCGTACGCGACGTACGACCAGTGAAGTTTGATTGGTTGGCTGTAGAACGACACGTGTAATAATTATGTTTATAACGGTGATGTATTCTCTATAACACGTCTATATGAATAATAATGGCGAAAGCGACTCGAATGTATTAACTGCATCATTTGCGTTGAGGTAACACTTTAATCCCCTTTTCTACTCTAATGTTTATATGTGTGACAATCGTATGGGATATATCGTAAAAACTATAAATTAATCGTAAATAAAAATAGTCGCATAATGAAGAAAATAATGCTTGATCCAAGTGACTGGCACTTCTCCGTACTCGAACAATCCGAGCATTTTAAAATTATTAACGCGAAAGATGATAAATTCTTGTATAGCATCTGCGTGCTCTTTTTATTCCATATAGTCATGTTACGGATAAAGACGCGAAAGATGATAAATTCTTGTATAGCATCTGCGTGCTCTTTTTATTCCATATAGTCATGTTACGGCTCTCTCTCTCTCTTTCTCTCTCTCTCTCTCTCTCTCTCTTCCCTTCTTTATCTCTTTTTTCAGTGTTTCCGTTTAAGTATTTCCGTTGGAGTTTGGGCTAGATGAGTAAATTCTTTCGATATATCGGTATAATGATATAATTTTTTTTTCTTCCCCTTCTAAATGTTGCTGGCCGCTACCTTCTTTGTGACATAGAAATACATGTTCCTGATAAACGAGTTTTCATCATACACACACTGCATTGGTCAAATATTTTCATGAATCTTTCGACGGGAATACGTTTATTGCATCTTAAAAGAAAATTCACCAGAATTGACAAATACATCATACTGTCATCTTTTATAATCGAAGTCGATACCGAATATTGAAATTAGCCAAGAAATAGACCAACGGCTAATAAATAATTCTTAAATTTCTGCTCGGATCTGCGCGCACTTCCACGACTACGTTCTATTCATTTTTTTTGTTTTTGTTTGTCTTTGTTTTCTTGTTTATCTCTCTCTCTCTCTCTCTCTCTCTCTCTCTCTTCCTCTGTCTTTGTCTCTCTATCTATCTATCTATCTTTTATCAGACAGACACACGGTACTATTACAAAGTATTTTGTACTTTGTATAATTACGTTCCAACAAGTGCGCTATTTATTCTAACCATTTATTTATGATATTTCGTATTTTTGACATCGTCGTAAATGTCACATGTTCATTAAAACAGTAACAACAGCAACAACAATAATGCACGTGTGCAGCCATAGACACGCGGATGCGAAAATGCACCGAAAAACAAACATATTTATACACAAAGGCAAATGATTTGTATTTTGATTTTCGAAAAATCGTCGCATTGATTGGAACAAAGTCTTAATTACTATTACTAATATTATTATTATTATTATTATTATTATTATTATTATTATTATTATTATTATTATTATTATCATTGTATGATGAATCGTTATGCACTACGAGAGCAATAAAGTTCGAATATGTTCTCAACGATAGAGAAGCCACACACCCCATCGAGGAAAATCGTATTAATTATTTGCAATGTATTTATGTAACTTAAAATACTCTACTACTTATGTTTAGCGTATAGACGACCATTAAACTATTCTGTTTATAATTATATAATTGTAAATACGAGGAGAGCCTTACATTTATCCATAATAATTGAATACGAAGTATTGTAAATAAGTGATTATTATACACAATTTTTCGGAAAAGTTTTTAGGAACTTCCCCAACATACACACTTTTCCCATTCTTTCTGAAAATCCTGTCGATGAATGCAACGTGAATTAAATAAAAACAAAAAAAAAATCAACAAAAAAAAAGAAAAACAATAAAACAATGGGAAAAAAAGGAAATGAAAAAAGAAAAACATGAAGTCAATCGACTAACGCACTTAGAGATGCAACAATAGCATACATCAACTATTACTACCAATACTGCTTCGTCTGTATTAAGTTTTTCCAAATTCAATTGCCTCATAAGAAACTCAATACTTTTACAAATATATAAAACTAAAGGTAATGATTATATACGTGACAACACGGCCGTCCACCATTACATGCAAACTTTTAGCATACCGCATAACCCTATGTGGATACACCGATAAATACATTTTCGATGATCTGATAAGAATGAATATTATACATAATGTCGCGATAGGCAGTATCATAAAGTCTTGGGGACATAGGGACACACCGAAATGCCGATTGTGCTTCGCTAAGTACGTTTGCATCTTAAAAAAAAAGACTTCGTGTTCCGATCGCGATCTTACGTTATACGTGCCGCAAAATATATGCAAACAAAAGGTAATATAAAACAAGTCGGTACGCATGCACTCTTATCGCGCACGCGTGTGCGTGCGTACATGAAGTGCGCTATACTAATTTTCTCGTGCGTATTTGCCCAGTAGAGCTTGCGCGGCGCAAAAAAATAAAAATAAAATAAAATAAAACAAATGAAAAAAAAAAAACAAAAACAAAACAAAAAAAAAGAAGAAAAAAAAGAATTTAAAAAAGTAAACTCGCTCGCTGTGCTGTTATGCCGCCTAAAAGTTGTAGAGTGCGAGTCGAAGTCTGTATGCGTGCGTGCGCGATATTTTTGAATGCATGAGAATGTGCGCGACGAATTGTTTGCGCACTCTTGACTTATAAAATAAAAAAAAAAAAAAAAAAAAAAAAAAAAATCGATCGATCGAGGATACTTTCCCGAGACTTCTCGAGGCTTGGAATCGTTGAAGGGAATGACGTTCGCGAGACCAACGAGAAAGATTGTTACGTGCACCATTGAAATACCTTATTAGTTTACCTAATCTTTCGCCTATTCATGCAAACGCTAAATTAGTACTCAATTAACATGACTATAAGCAAATCTTAAAGTGAATGCCTAACGGTAACATACCGCTAAAGACGGGAGCTTAAAGACTTTAACGAAAGACAAGCTTGACGCTTGAGCAAAAATACAAAAATTAGTTTTACTTATCTTTCTCATGCTCACGATAAATATTACGTACGCTCTGATCGATTGTACACTGCTTTAATAATCTTTATTTAATAATATTTTATTATACAAATCATAATACGTCTCTCAGTGCCATTACAGTTAATCTAACGATTAAGCGGCTGCATGGGCATCATGACACTTGGATTCAACAAAGTGACGAATAAACGATCATGCATTGACTAATCGAGTCAAGAGAGTGTTCACGTTCCCCGGGAAACGTTTTGCGCAACTGAATACGTGTGTGCTCATCCACATTATGTCTCTGTGTGCGTGTGCGGTGTGCGTGTGCGTTTGCGTTTGCATGTGCGTGTGCGTGTGCGTGTGCGTTTGCGTTTGCGTTTGCATTTGCGTTTGCGTTTGCGTTTGCGTTTGCATTTGCGTTTGCGTTCGCGTTTACGTTCGCGTTTACGTTTGCGTTTGCGTTTGCGTTTGCGTTTGCGTTTGCGTTTGCGTTTGCGTTTGCGTTTGCGTTTGCGTTTGCGTTTGCGTTTGCGTTTGCGTTTGCGTTTGCGTTTGCGTTTGCGTTTGCGTTTGCGTTTGCGTTTGCGTTTGCGTTTGCGTTTGCGTTTGCGTTTGCGTTTGCGTTTGCGTTTGCGTTTGCGTTTGCGTTTGCGTTTGCGTTTGCGTTTGCGTTTGCGTTTGCGTTTGCGTTTGCGTTTGCGTTTGCGTTTGCGTTTGCGTTTGCGTTTGCGTTTGCGTTTGCGTTTGCGTTTGCGTTTGCGTTTGCGTTTGCGTTTGCGTTTGCGTTTGCGTTTGCGTTTGCGTTTGCGTTTGCGTTTGCGTTTGCGTTTGCGTTTGCGTTTGCGTTTGCGTTTGCGTTTGCGTTTGCGTTTGCGTTTGCGTTTGCGTTTGCGTTTGCGTTTGCGTTTGCGTTTGCGTTTGCGTTTGCGTTTGCGTTTGCGTTTGCGTTTGCGTTTGCGTTTGCGTTTGCGTTTGCGTTTGCGTTTGCGTTTGCGTTTGCGTTTGCGTTTGCGTTTGCGTGTACGTACCGATAGACGCGCGCGAGTACGTTTAATATATTACAATACCGATAAATGAACTTAATCCTTAGGATGCTAATTGCAGACTGTATTACTAGGTTAGATACACGATATGACGCGGTGGTGATGCTTGACCGAAGAGAAAAAATTGCGATAATATCGATCATCCGTTAAAAGCCGAAGAAAAACATAAGTGGGATGAAATTCGATTGACATGAGCTCGCGAAGCTTAAAGCAGCGCGTAACAAATTTACGTACCACAAGCGCCAGCTCGTTTTTATTCGGCTTTTCTCGTGGGATCTCGGATACATCCCTTTCGCTAGACAGAGATTTTCATTGGCAATCGTTGTTACTCCCCACCCCGACCCCCGCCGTTGCCCACGATAACATTGCCTTAAAGAAGTTAGTCGCACGATGACGCATTTCTCGTCGCTTAAAGAAAAGACAAACGACTGGCCAGTGAGAATCCATAAAAGACGCAAGGGACGTCCCATCATCGTGGGTTTCTTAATCTCGCAAGGTCACCACCTAAGGAGCGCCTACCCCTTTCTCGAGAGAAAAAAAATATTACGAAGAAGAGTACGAAGAGAACATAGTAGGATACGAGGAGAAAGAAGACAAAGACGAGGACGAAGACGAAGGCGAAGACAAAGACGAAGTAGAAGAAGAAGAAGAAGAATAAGAATAAGAAGAAGAATAAGAAGAAGAAGAAGAAGAAGAAGAAGAAGAAGAAGAAGAAGAAGATGATGATGATGATGATGATGATGATGATGATGATGACGAGGACGACGATGACGATGACGATGACGATGAGGATGATGATGATGACGACGACGACGACGACGATGATGACGACGATGACGACGATGAAAAATAAAGAGAAGATGTTGATGATGATGATGATGATGATGATGATGAAGAAGAAGATGAAGAAGAAGAAGAAGAAGAAGAAACGCTCCCTAGGTAGCTTATTTATTGAAATCATATTTAGGTACTACGAAAGCCGAACTATCCGACATCCTTCCCTTTCCCCTTGTACGTACGAAAGAAAAAAAAATTGAAATGAAGAAAGAAACAAAACTCTATGTACTGCTCTCTGTCCTTTATTATTTCTTTCTCTCTCCCGTAATAGTCAGTATATGTCAATCAATTATCGTTGTATAATATTGTTATGTTTAAATTACTATGCGACTTTATTCATTCCCATATTATAAGGCATTCAAAGCACGATTCTAAGCGACGCCATTCTTCATTGGGATTTTTATGAAAACTCAAAGGACATTCGATCAATGTACTGTAATACAGAATAATACGCACTTTGGCATGTATAATTGTTATTATATTAATATAGTAAATAATGACAGATAATAATCAAAATTTCTCTCGCTACCCCGATGTGTACGTTCTGAAAGGATGTATTATAAAATTTCTTGTTCGTGCTTCGAGTGTATGTATATCGAATCTTTTTTATTTTTATATTAAATTCAATTTTTATTTAAGCCACACGCCGCTTCCATTATATGCAAGCCGGTGGCCGACGCGCACAATTTAAAAATTAAATTAACAAAGTCAACAAAGACCGCGAATAATCAGCAATGTCAGAATGTCAGACGACGTCTTCGATCGCTCGTTGGAAGAACTTTTTTTTATAAAATAAACGAAACAAATTTTATAGGTTAACTAACAAGAAAATCTTAGTTATTTTGTGTTCCAATTTCCTAGTTCAAAAAATTATGTTAGTTATTTCAGAGAGTCAGACACTAAAAAATAACATGGCCCTTCAAACTGGTAAAAGAAATTTTCATTTCTAACATGAACTCCATACATTTACGTTTTCTTTAGAATAATGAATATGTGTATATTAATATTCTGTCTTTGTAAAGAAAAAAAAAAGAAGAAAAAAACCAACAAAAAAAAAAAATAAAAATAAAAAAAATACTTTCAACTTTTATTCTAGAATTAGTTTTGTCAAATGCTAATCAATAACTGTTAAAATTATTGTTTAACAATAGTTTCAAATTTTTAATTTTATGGCGCGACAACTTTTGTTAAACATCTCGTGCGCAAATTACTAATCAACCAATGGATTTAGCCACCACACTAATTTCTAACAACAATTGTTCATTTGGATTTCTCTATTTCAACATTAAGCGATACAAATTATATTGAATCCAGTGCAAGTATCGTTTAATTAACTAATTATTATGTATTCAAATTTCAGTTTTCAAATAGTCTAATACAAATTAATGTCTGACTTTTTACACATTAAATGCCGGTGGAGCTGGATTATTTGCATATATTTCGAAGGTTTATTGAACCTAGATGTTCTAGGTTGTGCAACATGAAAAATACTGATTTTTTGTTTCTCAAAAATGTAAAATCCCCTCTATCACGCTTTATATCCAATAAAATATAATATATTTAATAATACTCAAACCGTTTAAATCAAGAATTATATCTCTCTTTTGAGTGCGCAGAGGGACCCGGAAGTGCGATATTTGTAAAACAAAAAATATCGTCGACAAAAAACAAACGAAATAAATAAGAAATAAGATGAATCCTATGATAACGAAAAATAAAAATAATATTATAGAAGAGAGCAACCTGAATTTCGTGTTCCTATCGATGCGCACTGAAAGTCCTGATATCTCTATATCTATGTGCATCCTATGTTTTGAAAATAAATAATTGCATCATCACTAACCGAAATATATTTTTTAAAGCCGAAAAATGACATATTTTCACGATTAATCGATTGTAGACTATCAGTTACCTAACATGTAAATCGAAAGTTATCAGTTTTTTTTTTAAGAGAAAACATCGAGAGGAACATGATAACGTTCAAAATGTTCAAAAACCCGATAAAAAAATCTTAAAAAGCTACGATTTTTAATTACGCGGTACTTAAGCTAATGAACCTACATAAATATTCTGATGATCATGAAAAATAAATTAAATGAATAATAAAAGAACGACGTATGAACGATGCTTTTCATTTAATAACAATACTACTAATATAACTTGTAATGTAATTGTATTGTAATACGGTATTATAACACCACCTTTAAAAATTAATCTACTCGTTTTTATATGTGTATTAAGCATAATCTCATGTCAGTGCAGAGAGAAAAAGAGATAGAGAGCGATCAGAGACGGGCGAAAATGTGTTTTCGTCGAGCGCCAAATATCGCGAACTCATCGGCAAACTCGGAGGCAAGTCATCGAAGTCGAGAGCATGCCGAGATATATATTCAGAAAGAGTAGAGAGAGAGAGAGAGAGAGAGAGAGAGAGAAAGAAAGAGAGAGCAAGTGATAGAGAGTAAGTGAGAGAATGAGAGAGAGAGAGAGAGAGAGAGAGAGAGAGAGAGAGAGAGAAAAAGAGATAGAGAGCGATCAGAGACGGGCGAAAATGTGTTTTCGTCGAGCGCCAAATATCGCGAACTCATCGGCAAACTCGGAGGCAAGTCATCGAAGTCGAGAGCATGCCGAGATATATATTCAGAAAGAGTAGAGAGAGAGAGAGAGAGAGAGAGAGAGAGAAATGGAGAGGAGAAGAATGTATAACCAAATGAGACTTGTATTTTTACAAATATTCAAAAGAAAAAAATTGTACAAATTAAAGAAACTTTAACAAGAAAAAAATAAAAAGAGGATGAACTCGTTTCGTATACCTTGATATCTCTTATCACCTTCGTATATATCGTGAGTATTGGAATTTTTATATGTATAAATATATATATATATATATTTATGCATACACGTATATGTTTACAAGTGTAAACATACGTACATGTGTGTGGACAGACGCAGACGCATGCACACGCAAACACACATGAGCTCGCACACACACACACACACACACACACACACAAAGATACACACCAATATATCGATAAGTATATAGATGAGATGAGGGTAGGGGATGATAATGTGGAGGGAAAAGAAAAAACCTCGATTGACGAATGACTTTGCTGCGAGTCGGACGTCATTTTTTTACTTTCTCGATCGTCTAATTCTTGTGACCGAGAAAAAAAGAAGGAAAACACTGAGAAAAAGAATAAACCAATAAAAAGGATGATGATGATAATTAATGAATTGCGAACGAAAATTAAACAAAGATAAAAGAATATGACTACTTTAGATAGATAGTATAACTTAAAAAAATGAATAATAAAAACGATAAGGTCAAATATAAATATTATACATATATATATATATATATATATATGTATATTTATACGCGCGCGCGCGCACGCGCGTGTGTGTATGTATGTTATCTATAAATAAATATATATGAAAATATGATGTGTATTGTAAGACATTAATACTTTAATACTTGTTAGACAGAGGCGATAAAAATAATGGTGGTGACGATGATCACGACAATGTTGGTGGTGATGATGATGATGATAATATTAATGAAGTATGATATAAGGATGCTGATTGAGAATGAAACATTACGATAATTGGCAACGATGCGACGTGGATACGATGATTGTAACGACGACAGCTATTATTATTAGCAGATACGGGAAAGATGAAACTTGAAATAAAATTGAAAAATGAAAAAAAAATACGGAATAAAAGGTTAATGATAAATGTCTATGCGCGATGTGGAGTGAGCATGTGACATGCACCTACATTGTTCTCGCTGTAATATAGAGGCATACATACTCCGTTATCCACTAAATCAATGTGTCCATGTACCCGGGCGTGCTCTGATCGTGTAATATAAATATTATAACGGATGAATGGTCGAACAAATTTTCAGACTCTTCCAGCTCAGGAGTAGGAGGCGCGTTCGGAAAATTGGTATGGCACAATTTCAGACGGTTTCATCACGCACGCTAACGTCATTTATATGAAATTTCGAAGGTCGTAAAGTGGAGACAATTAGATTTTGAGAAAGTACATGCTCACAACGTAAGCGAGTATTTATTTTATGAGACGAGAGTGAATGTGAGATTTGCTTACGTTTCCCTCGCTCAATTTCGCCATTTAACGTGCAACTGTAACAAACGCAATCGAACCCACATGATTATATATTTTTCTTTCTTCAAACTTTTTAATCTGACGAGTAAATAATTATTTATTTATTGTCTTTGCTAATTTATTGAATATTGTATATTTATAATCGTATAATGTTTCTAATATTTCTATATGTATCTAATATTAGCTTTAGATAAGTTCTTGAAAGAAAATAATGCAGCACATATCTACGTTATAAGATACACGTGCTTGCACACGACTGATCATAATTGTATTTATAAGTTTATTTAATGCTCTTTATAAATTGTTAGCAGTGAGTAGTAAATGCTTTGTATTAAATCGACCCAGTCCTCGTCCTCCTCCACCCCCCCCCATACCCCCCCGAAAAATTTTATAACAAATTCAAGGCTCCACGGGACTCAGTATTAATAAACTCAATGATAGCTGAAGCGTTGAATAACAATTGGAAATTGGAGAGAAATGTTGAAATTTTTGTCTGTTCAATTAAAGTTGAGCTCTTTCGAGCGCAAGTAAGTTAAATTGAAAGTGGGTAATTCAGCGAGATAAACAATTGAGTACAGTCATTACCTTCGATACTTGAACGAATCAATCGATTAAAATTTGCGAGCAGCCGTAGAGAATTGAGCGGTGATCGAGGCCGATCTGAAAGCGACAGCAATAACAATTAATCGCGTCATACAAACATAAAAGAGGAGGAAATGCAGACGAAAACATCGGTCCGCCGTATAAATGCATCGCGAATATAAGGCATACGTACCTACATACATATATCAGCGGAAAAAATCAAAGACTGCCCAGAAGAAAAAATGAAGAAAAAAAGAAATGTAAAAACGAACACGGCTCGCCCGGTCGCAGCTAGCAATAATAACATTCCAACGCAAATACATACCTGCGAGTCTTAAACTACTGTGTGCCGCCGCACTAAAGTGAGAGAGAGAGAGAGAGAGAGAGAGAGAGAGAGAGTTTTATCTGCGCGCGCGCCTGTGTGTGTGTGTGTGTGTGCGTGAGTGAGTGCGCGCGTGTATGTGTGCATACGTGTGCGTGAAAGAGTGAGAGTGAGAGTGAGAGTGAGAGGAAGAGAGAGAGAGAGAGAGAGAGAGAGAGAGAGAGAGAGAGAGAGTGAGAGTGAGAGTGAGAGAGAAACACTGTCAAATACACGCTCATACACTGCTAAAAAAATAATCCGTGTTCTTTATTACCTCTATGCATTACAACCGCCTTCCCCCACCGATACCTCTAGACTCCTATTATTCTACTTTATTCTCTTCCTCCCACACGTACATTCTCCTTTACTTTGTGCCAAAACACATACCCACTGTTTGCATTATTTACAATCGTCTCGATTAGTTATACACTCACAATTTTATTATTTGAATTCTGATGACATTTTTCATCAAATTGCAAGACCTTAGCTTATCACGCTATTCATGGGCATTAAGATATCTTCATTCATCAGGATTAATGAACGGCACGCGGATAATTCATTAACCTTTCATTTATTGCACTGTCTTACGTTGATGATACCTTCTATTACAATGAAAACTGTATTTATCGCTTGTATTTAGCAAAACCTGCTTGGACGATGCATTTACGGTAGGCATTATCGAGTAGCAACAATATAAAGCGATATTGGGTAGTCAGGTGTAGAAAAGAAAGTAGGGATGAAAGTATCCCCATGTCCATATGTTACAACTGTCACGAGTAAACTAACAATACAATACAACTAGTCGTGAGATTTTTTTCCTATTATTTTATAATTGAAATTTCACATTTTTAAACAGACATAATTACAACGACGATTCAGAACTTTATTACATTATAAAGAAATGTGTGCGTGCTTGCGTGCGTGCGTGCGTGCGTGCATGCGTGCTTGCGTGCTTGCGTGTGAGTGCCTGTGCTTACATGCATGCACACGTATGGTACATTTATACATTATTTTTGACTCATAGGGGTACTTTCCATTCCTCTGTCAAAGTCTCGCGAAAAGTAAAGGAAACCCGAGCGAGGCCGGAATTAGGCCAATTTAAGCTCAAATCGATTCGACGAGTGAATAAATTTCTCATACTCTGGAGGCGCAATCCCATCGGCAATAGGAGTGGAGAGGAGAAGGACGAGACAGTGAAAAGCGAAATCAAACATCTTTTCAAAGCAGCTATACGCGTGGGTCCTTGTCAGACCTCGGCTCTCCCACTTATTTGTCCTTCCACAATCTATTAATGGTATTAGGACGAGCAAGTCCTTGCGTGTCTCCTGTGCGCGTACGTGTGAGTGCCTCTGTATCGTACAACGATGGCCAGCCTCCGACCTTCATGCTGCTGCGACATTTACCAAGATTTATCTGCGTGTGAACGACGTTTGGCTTTGATATGCTCATCAGCCGAAGCTTTTCCTTCCTGAGAAACTCTTCGTTTCCTCCACTATTTGCTCGATTTTTCCGTTTAATACGCCGAGGAGATTCTTAATTTGCCTTGGTCAGTTTGATTTAAGCAATCTGCGGGAACTGTTCATGAATAAATATCCATTTTGAAATTTCGTAATATTTTGGCACGATACATAGAGGCGCTTATCGAGGATGTGCGTGCGATAATGAAGGGACCAAGAAAATTTTTTGTAGCAAGAATTGAGAAAAGAGCAATTTTTTCATGAACCTATAATGGAACCGTTTTAACGTACAATACAATTTCTTTTTCTTTTTATAACTTTCGATGATAATTAAGGCTTTATTTAGAATTATTTAAATTTTTTTTCTTCGTGTCTATATTGACGCTGTTGGCAAATAATATGGATTAGAATTTTCTCAAACTCAAGTCAATATCTATAAATGACGGGATAAATAATTTTCAATAGTGATTACCGTAAGCATTGAAAGAAGTGGCATTTTACATTTTTGATACTATTATTATTATTGTCTTTTTGCATTATTTGTTTAAGTGGCAGGCATTACTTAGCATTTGATGACAATTGGTCATTTTTGCAATTATTTCAATAATTTAGTACTAAGCAGGCAGGCTTGAAAAATGATGGGCTATTGGTTTCGGGCACGTTTCACGTAATAAATAATTACATAAATGTTCGTTAATCAATAGAGTATGAAAGTTCACGTAGATCTGATGTTTTTAAAGAACTTAAAAATAATTCGATATAAATACAATGAAACGCCAATCTATTCGAAGATCGAATATACGCAAAGCATGAAATTAAAACAAAAAAAATTTATTTATTTATGAAATTCAAGATTTTAATATGATGGATTAAGCTGTTTGTAGAAATATAATATACGCTTTGAAATTAGTACATAACAAAATATACATATAATTATATTACGATTATAGTAAAATTAATATTTTCCGCGATATGATACTTACACTTTACATAGCAGCTTAATGTTTCCCCTATTTGACATCTTTTTTTAGTTTTTAACACAAAATATTTAGTTGGACATAAATTCATATAATATAGCGGGTGGAATGTATATGAAAAAAGGAACATCCAAACTTGTTGGGATAATTATTAAATAAATTGTATTATTATTTTTTTCTATTGTACCTCTTCTATTGTATTATTTTATGATCTTTATAAAAAAAAAAAAAAAAAAAAAAGAATCTCAAACAAATTTACATTTACTATAATTACCTTAATTTAACGAGATAATTTAATATATTTTATTATTAAGCGTTCATTCCTTATAAATCAAAATTGTTGCATGCCTTAGCTTTAAAATGCAACACATTGGGATTCAATGTACTTATGATATTATTACATTCGATTCGTAATAAATAAATTGAAAGCATATTATATAAGAAATTATGATGTAGTTCGTAAGAATGTGTCTGACAGAGGCACAAAAGTTCACCGGATTTGGAAAACTCGATGCATCACAATGGCTACTTCAACTTCTAACCGTTGATTCTGGTGACGACAGCTTAAAACTCTTTGAGGGGTGGTTCCCAAATAATATCCGGAAAAAATCTCAGCCTTTCACCTTTTCTCATGATCAACCACATGGTTACGCAACCCTAGAGGAGACTTTCTTTTATTCTCGAAGCGCGCAATCTCTCAACTCGTATTATTTGCTCTAGAAAGCCCGCGGAGTCGTTCAATATGTATATAAATGTACATAAAAGAAATCCAGAATACCTCTACTCTACTCCCTTCCCTTCAATTCCACATCCAGGGCCGACCCTCTCATATATTTGTAAACGAATTAATGCTCTTATCTTCGATGGATCTAAATTCTTTTTTAAATTGCATTTCGATTCAACTAAGCTCTGTTTTTTTCTCGGCTCTCTTACCTGTTTTATATGCGGATATAGTCGCCGCACACCTATACATAACTTTTTCAATTTTTTTTTTGTCTTCTTCTTCTTCTTCTTCTTCCTCTTTCTTTCTTTTTTTTTTCTTTTTTTTTTTCTTTTTTCTTTTTTTTATTCTTGTTCCTTTTTTCTGCCACTTTTCTTAGTCTACACGCTTCTTGACTGCGTAGTTGAACGTAAGAACGTCGAAAGTAATGCACGTCGCAAATAGTACACATTGTTAATACATGTGTATTCATGTGCGTTAACTAGTCTTTGACAGCTTTACTCATAAGTATTATATGATTTTTTTCCTTCTCTTTATGCGCGTGAGAAAAAATTTCTACGCACGTGAGAAAATGAAATGTTTTTTTTTTTTTCAACTCGCGCTAATTAATTGATAAGTAAAAATCTGATGGCATAATCGATGAAATCTAATATATCTAAAGCAATAATGACGACTTTGACGTACTGAATTATATTTCGGATATTGATTAACTTTCTTCTTTTAAAATCTACAAACATAAGTATTGAATAAACAAATTCTATTATAAATAAATAATTATGTATTATTGCCTAATACTTCTTATCTAAATCGTTCGTTTATTAATATTTGCCATATTTGCCATATTTGCTATGTTACATAGGTAGAAAAATCCATAATATATTAATGCTTTTAATTTACGTGTTATTAAATCTTGATGAAATTGGCCATCTGATAATTCATTTTTTCATTATTTCATACACATTATCAATCACTTTCCTTTTCTACTTAAAAATATTCACTTCATGATAATGATAAAAAGATTAAAGTCTGTTTTTATTGTAATGCTAGATGAGATGATAATTAATATAGTAGATAAACTGCTATTGATATTGGCATTTGTTATAAAACAATTTTCCAACTTGTTTAAATGCCATTGTAACAATTGATAATATAAAAACGGATCTCGCTCGCACATTATCGAAAAAAGCAAAAAATTACAACCATACTCATAGATCGTTCATTTAGCATAAAGATTGTCGTAGTTGGTATATAAGCATACGAGTACGTAAGTTACACATTTATATGATTAAAGTAATGGTTATAAAAATTGTGAGTAAAATTAGCGTGCGCTTGAGGAAATTCTATTTGAAACTTGAGTTACGCATATTGAGTAGAGCTTAAATAAGTACAGTTATATAAATTAACTTATGTAAGTACAGCAAATGTTACTCAATAATGAAACTGATTTATGTACTTGAAGAAAAATTAAGAAACGGTATTTTAGAGGTTTTAAGTTCGTGCATTTTCATTTAACATTCAAATGACTTATGGGTAATTTTGAATAATTTTACGTAAAAAATAAATAGGTATAGATAACGAAGAAAAATTATGAATATTTTTAAATAAGTTATTTTTTCCAATTAAAATGGTTTCTTAAAATACATAAATCAATTTATAAATCCTGTGTTTTTCTTTTTTTCTTCTTTCTTTTTTTTTTTTTTTTGGTTTGGTTTGTTTGCAAAATAAAATAAACAGTATAGTAGAATAAGGAGATAAAGTCAAAATGTGTAATTTAAAACGAACATTTTCAATATTTTTCAAATTTTTAATATAAAGTTTTCTCTTGAAAATGATTAACACTTTATTGCCCAATATTTCAATGTAAAATTTTCTTTATTCAATTTACTTAGACACTCGTTTATTCATATATACATAAACTATTTGCAATATAAGTATAAAACAATTGGACGAATAATTTTCTTATAATAATTATTAAGCCAATATCACTGAGTACGTCGCAAAGTTTATTTCCCAGTGATAATTATGCATTATAAGTAAATTGAAATTAACCTATACGACTCACCAATTATAGTTAATTTAATTATATTTAGATCTTAACAACTCCATTTATCACTAATTATAATCTCTTTAGTTTTTTTTCTTAAATGAATTTAGTTTCATAAACATGTATTTAAATATTATTACACATATGAAATTATTTTCGTGCTTAATAATATTTTTCTGACTCTCGGGCAAGATCGATCAATCTTATTAGAAAATTACTGGAACTTCACATTCGATTCAATAATCAGTACCTACAACATTTTTGCCACTTCACTTACACAATTTTCCTATGAATTTACGACTATTATTATTATTCTTAGATACGTTTATTATTGATCCGAAAATGGAAATATCTGAAAATCGATTCTGCATTCAAAATTCAATGCCCATATTAGGCATTTTACTAATTCCTGATCCTCGTTCTGTGAATTTTCAACGCGTAAGTTCATATTATTTCCGATCTTTAAAACTACAACTTCCGAGTTCTAAAATTCCCATGATCTCTAAATGGAGCATTCGATGTTCTAACCATCGAGTTAGTCCTTAAACATTCCGACGGGACATCGAAGAGAAAGCGTCAAAGTTGTGGATTTTTAAATGGAGATAAAGAGGCAGGCGTGATGTCTCTACGACTTCTTTTACACACACACACACACACTCTATCTCTCTCTCTCTCTCTCTCTCTCTCTCCCCCCCCCCCCCCCCCCACCCATCGCCAAACCCCCACCCCGAGCAACGCACTTCTCGGCTCCGCTGATAAGCAAACGCGAAATGAGATACACTAATTGAGAGATCTTAATTGGAGTCCAAACCTCCCGGCCTCGACACTGTATTCCTTTTTTTTTCTACACTTTCAGCTACCGCTGCTGTTTCTACGGTTTCTTCTTCGTCCATCCCAGCCTCCTCCTTGTCCTCCTTCATCCTTCTGCCCAACTCTATTATTCTCTCTCCCTTTACCATCTCGCCGTTGACATCCGCAGATTTTTAGATGCGCAATGACTAAACTAATCGCGACGGTTGGCCGATAGCGCTTTGCTTTCTTTTTTCGATTTGCGATTCACGACGTGCTTTCATAGCCCATAATGTCAATAGAACGCTGGAAAATGATACTGGTCCTGTTTCATTAGCAATGCTATTGGAATTTTAGAAGTCTATTTTAGATGCCATTTCGATCCATATTAAATATTACATTACGTCAAGTGTTTTCGATCGAGCAAGTCCAAATATTATGTGTCTGAATTTCTTAGTGATCTGTATCCTTGCATCTCTGAAGGTAAGTATCAACTTAGCATGCGAATATTTACGGATATTCATACTTTGAAATAAAAATCGTAAAAAGAAGTGACAAAAAAATAAGAAAAATTATGGATTGTAGGATAATATACAGTGGCAATTATATAATATAAAAAATTACAAATGTAGTATGAAATCGTGAGCGTGAGAGCTTTGTAAGTGATTTCCTAATCGTACGACTATTATGATTATTGATTGGGAATTACGCAAAGTTATAATAATTTTTTCCAATTTTGTAGAGAAATGCCATATTGTATTGGGATAGTTGCGTTTAATAAAAGTACATGATAAGGTTGTCCTTTAAGCAAAATGCCATTAGAAATATTTCTATAGTTTTTAATTAAAATATGAAATCTGTATGCTTTTATATTCGCATTGTATATTATCATAAATTTATGATTTTGAATATTATTAAAAAATTATCCAAGTATATTAGTATCTTGTTTTATACAAACTGATGGGAAGGCCTTGAGAGCAACAATAGTTGTTCTTGAGTGAAAATACCGAGCGTTGAATAAAGTTAAAAGTCCGTATTTATACACTCGTAAAGCAACTACCAAGCATTCACGTCCGTGTTATTGAAAATTTCAGTTTATTATTACAGACTAATTTATGGTCGTGCAATGTCATTTACAACCAAAAGTATTAGACACACGATGAAAAATGACTTTTCCAATCTTTTGTATATCTTTCTCAATCGCCCACCCTCTCATTCTATTACTCTCTTACTACGATCTCTCCGCTCGCTACCTCCTCTATATCTCTGTTCCTCTCTTTCGCAAAACTAGAAAGGCGGGCAAAACGAAAGTTTCTGCACATTGTGTCAGACCGCGCGACATCTTTGGATATATTCGGCGACCAGGCACAAAGGAATGTCAAGTCAAGTCACAAAGAAGGAACGACTTCTCGATGATTGGCCCCGGGTCCCTCTGATGAATTACTCGGTGCGCCGAGCGAATTGTGAAAAAAAAAAGAGCTCCGAATTTCGGCAAATCAGTACACGCCCTCTCGCCCTTTTCCCCTGTTCCGACTGTTTGCGGAATTTGTGCTTCGGGAGAATTTCGATGTAATGGTCGGTCGTCCATGATTAATGGTTTTTTTTTCTCCAGTGCACTCTTGAATCTTTCATTAGACTGATATCGATCATGATTAATGAACTACGTGTAAGTTAATTAATTCTTTCGTGATAAAATTGTAGAAACTTGGTGGCGCATAATTTAATAAGCAATTGTAATGCTGCAAATATCTTACGTACAAAGTAAAAGTTATTTAATCATAATAATAGCAAAGTTTTCACAATTTTTTTTTTTTTTTTTTTTTTTTTTTACGGTTTGTTTTGGCTGGATTTTTAACGAACGTAAGATTTGATCGAAGAATTTTCAGTCAACGCGCTATAATGAAGGACAATTTTTAATTCAACACACCACTGTCCTTCTCAACTTATTTGTAACAAGAAAGCACAAGGATGATTAGGATAGATAAGAATTCTTTAAGGGATTATTGATTTGAAAAGTACAATTTATGGATTGTCGATTTATAAATAAATAATAATAAGCCTCAAAAGTCAATGGAAATATTGATATACATAAGAGTGACCGATCGTAGCTTTAATATGTGAAATCCTTACAGATTCATTGTACCATTGATATTTATATAGTAATCAATCAATTAATTTTGTTATTGATTTTTTTCTTTTTTACATTTGAATGGATTGCGCATATTGGATTTGGGATAAACTTTTACTAGCATATTTGCATGAAATTGATTTAATAAGTGCGTAAATCGGAGAATCGAAGATTAAACGAAATAGGAGATGCCAATGCCATCGCCATTAACAAAATGTAAATGCCTAATAGAAAAGTCTTCTGTTGCTCGGGATTATGCTCGGGAAATTCGTCGTTACGCGACACGATCGGAGAATAGAGCGAATGGAAGCGGAACACTTTCACCACGTGCAAACAGACAGTTATATTTGTCCACGACAAATTTGCCTTGTGCACAATTCCCGGGGACAATGAGCCTCTAGTCATCCGGCAAAGCGTAAGAATCGGCTAAACGATCCACTGCAAATTTCGCGCTAACTTCAGTCCCATTCACTACGGGCCAGTGTACGCGCCAGAGGAGTAGCCGCGTAACGTTGAAGTCCAAATAAATCAAGGAGATCGACACATCCGATCGCTCAGCACCTTTCGAGCCGCGCCATTGATCGACTCGTCAACCAGGAAGCCGAGCGGCGCTCCTGATTTCTGTTCTGGGCTCGTGAAAAGCGCGCGAAACAGATCGGTCATCCATTATTAAGCAAAGTCCCTCTTCCGCCAAGAATTGCGGGAGCGCGCGCGCTCTCTCACCCGCGCAAGATGCCAACCACAATGGGCGTCGGCTCCTGTGTGGATCGAGGCTTTAATCGTGGCGCAATTGTCGGCCGCGTGGATTTATGCGAGGGGCCGGGTGGCCACGCGACCTCGGCCCTGTCCCTTTTCGTCGGAATTCCCGGGCGTGGGAGGAGCCAGCGCCTCGCTCCAGCTGTGGGCTACTGCTTTCTTTTCACGCACTTCCTCCGTCAAGGAATGGGCTTTCACGGGCGGGTGTGCGACTTCGCGCTTTGTGCCCTTCCGCACTGCGAGCTTGATTTCATGCGCGAGCGCATTGCCGGGGCGCGCAAAGAGAGCAGCGATTACACGCCGCGTTTACTCCGCCTCTCTTCGATTCTTAATTGCCTCGGTCTCGAGAGAAAACAGGCAATTTTTTTTTCTTTCATTCTTTCATTCTTTCTTTCTTTCTCTCTTTCTATCCTTCTTTTCTTTTTTTTTTTCTCCCGCACGGGGCGGACAGTTTTGGGATTTGTCACGGTGGTGCCGAGCGCGTTCGTCCCATTGCGGCGGGTAATTGGCTTGAAAGAATTGCCGCAAACCGGGGAACTTGCTCGATTTTTACCGGCCCCACTGTTTGTCATGTTGTAGGTAAACTTTGTCGGTCAAAGATTTTTCGGTGATTGAAGATATATATTTTGACTCCGATTCCTTTTTACTGTTTAGCACGTCGAGGCAATTTAAGACCGCATT
Organism: Ceratosolen solmsi marchali; assembly: GCF_000503995.2. Lineage (NCBI taxonomy): Eukaryota > Metazoa > Arthropoda > Insecta > Hymenoptera > Agaonidae > Ceratosolen > Ceratosolen solmsi. The sequence continues at coordinate 6,227,466 of NW_011948428.1, read as the reverse complement.
AACATTAAAGCCGTGCTTTATTCGTCCCGTCCTTATTCATTTCCCCGTATAATACGCTTTTATCCGGCAAATATCTATCATTCCATTATCTTTGCGTCCCCTTTGTTTTTTGCCGTGATTTTGCAACGCGAATAAATACCGGGTTGCGCTGTGCATTGAGAATAACACGATTACAAGATCCGGTCAAGTGACTCTTAATTTATTTCGGATAAAGTAATTAACGATATTAAATTATACAATCGAGAAAAAAATTTTATCCGACCGTTGATACACAGAAAATTGTACGTTATGCTACAATGTAATAAATAATGCTCTATCTCCGTTCGAGCCTCGATATCTTTGGAAATATTAATTATTTTTGGAATGAGACATTTTTATTGAAGAGAGCGTGCGCAAATTTCAGCCTTCTTTCTTTTTCTCATATTATGTAAATACTCCGTGTAAAGGACTTTTTGGTATATAATGCACTATAGAATGCGTGAGTTAGTAGGCTTTGAGGATCGTGTGTATAATTCATAAATGAGAGTTTTTTATTTATTTATTTTTTTTGTTCTTGTTTTTCAGAATAATGATAATAAATACCGGCGATATCGGCTTTGAGCTTATCTCGAAGCTCGGCGATCGTTGTAGAATGCGTTTCTCATACTTCTCTCCTTCGTATTATTAGATTACAATGTACATTACAATGTTTATTCGAGAGCGGCGAATGGAGAATGTCACGTGATTTCACAAAAGATTGCCCTAAAGTTCTTCCTTTTTGTGCAAAGCGAGCGATATTTAATCTCAACGAATGACAAAAAGAAGAAGTTTCACTTTCATTAGTTACCGTGCCTATCCGATACATTATTATTACGAATATATATTAAGCTGCACGACGAGAAATACTTCTCATATTAATAGCCTACGAAGTTTATTAAGAGGACCGTATTGCCTCATTATATTAAATATTAAATAGCAAAATATTAAGTACGCTTATATAAATATCCCATATAAAACAAAGTGCGATAAAACGTTTAATTTTGCTGCGAAAAGAAATTAACTTACTATCGACGCAGGAATTATCCATTAATGCATAATTCAGCGTATGCAAATGATAATGTTAAAGTTAAAGAGAGGAAAGGGTGGAAGTGGGTTGGAGTGGGTGGGGGCTGAGGAGGGAGGGGGGATAAGGCTAATCTTAAATGATAATCTGTCTCAAGGAGAAGTTTGAAATTTCGAACAATACCGCTGAAGAGGAGTAAGAGAAAAAAAAAAGAAAAGAAAAAAGAAAAAAAAAGGCCACTTTAAGCGATACTGGCTATAAAATTAATTTAAGCATCCTCTCGTATCTTCTCACGCAGGGATTGAAGCCTGAGAGTAAAAATTATCCGCGAGCGGGACTCTCCCACCGATGCCCTCGCACAGGCGATTTTCAAGAGACCATTGCCGATGAGTTTTCTCTCCTCGTAGTCTCCTCGCAGTCGTGTGCATAGACCCCCCGACGACGAGGAATAGTCTTAATTGGGCCAAGTCCTGTAATGGCCCGACACAAGCCGTCCTTTACGATAATCGCCTTCTGCGCCCGTCTCTCTCTCTCTCTCTCTCCGTGTGTGACTATGCGCGCGCGTGCGCGCTCGCGCACGCCCGTCATCGCATAGAAAATACTATGGCGAGATCCTAAATGCCGGACCGCGGCGGCCAGTCAAGGCCGTTTTTCGCTTGGGTCGAGATCCATACTATCGATACGGCCGCTCAGTCGATATCTGTCAATGCGAGAGGATCCGATCGTAAGCGGAGACAGCGATTAGAAAACGCAGCCGGGGCTTTGTTGCCGCTGCGTGCCCCATCCCGACCGATGTGATTATCAAGGATTTTTTTTTTCTGTTTTTTTTTTGCATTTTTAAATAACCAATTGGCCCGCGAATCTCAGGCTTCCGAAGAAGCGGAGCGGCAACATCAATGCTCGTAATAATTGTCAGCCCTTCTCTCTTTACACTCGCATTTGCCAAATCTTCTCGTACTCTACGCGAGGGTGCAACGTATAGATCATAAGAAATGCATGATTATAATGAAAGATGTAGGCATTCACGACGCTATCCACTTTAATTGCGATGGCATTTTATTCGCATGGATAATTGCATGCGACTAACAAGTGATTAAGTATAAGATTTTACGTAGAAATTCGTTCGTTGATACTTGTTTACAAGCTAATTTGTGCGCAGCTTTTAATAAACGTTATTAAAAAAAAAAAGAAAAAAGAAAAAAGAAGAAAAAAAACAACAACCATACGATGTTGAATTTCATTTAATAATCGCGTTTCAATTTATCAGATAAAATTACAAATTTTCTATGTAAAAAACGGAATTATCCATCTAGTCTTAATATATTCTATTTCTATAATTAACGTTTCAACCTAATTTCATATCTCCGTAAAAAAAATCTCAATCTCTTTCAAAAGCGATGAGAAGTTATTTTGGTTTTGTCATCGGATGATAAAATAATTAATGAATAATCATTTATTAGTAAATTGTTAAATAAATTTGAGATTTTAATTAAAGGCACAAAATAGATAATCAAAATATAATTTTACAAAATGCAAATATTATTATAATTTTGCACCGATAATCATCACACCAATACTAGCACAATAATCAAGTTTGAAGTTATTAATAATTTCATTTTTATTTAAGCTTTTTATTAATTTATTTATTATTTATTATTTATTATTTATTTATTATTATTATTATTATTATTATTATTATTATTATTTATTATTATTATTTATTATTATTATTATTATAATAGATTGTTGTTCAATGGCATTGTAAACTTTTTCGCAATTAAGCATAATGTAGTAAATCATAAATCACAATGTCTTGCTATAACTTCATAATAATGTTGGAAATTAATATTTTATCCATGTTTAGCTGCGCGTATATAAAAACAAATTTAACAATTACGTAATATATCAATGTCAATTGGTTAGTATGTGACCGTGCACTATATGCAATCAACTCTGTTACTTATTAGAATCGATTGAGCAATAGAAAGATCTGAAGGATAGATGCGAAAGCGCAAAGAGTTTTGAAAAATTCATAAAATTCCATAATTTTTGAATGAAATGACGTGGGCAAGATTAAAAACTCGCTAAATTTCGTGTGAAATATTTAATTCTCTCCTCGGTAATAATAATATCAAATTATAATTATTTTATCAATTCTATTTCCTTTTTGGCTAATGCACAATAAATGCAAATATACAACCTCGAATGAATCGGTATAAAGAGTCGCGCGCGCGCAGACACACACGCGCACAGCACCTGTGCTACGCGACTCCCGTCTCTGCTCTAATCTCGCGATTACCAAACAAAATCGTTTTCTAGGACATGCGCTTCGACATAAACGAACGGTCTTATCACAGCTACCGTCTTTTCAAAACCTTCTCAATGTTGCCTCGTGTAAGGAGAAAACGTCGACACGCTGGACTGAATGTACATAAAGAAAATACTGGATCGGACATTGTGCGAGTCGTTGGAATGCAGCATCGCGCGTAAATCTTTGGTGTTTTATAGAATTGTTAAGGCGCTCGACTTCATTCGGGACCAAGACTCAGAGACGTAGAAGTATGTTGTCTTAATGGTTTTTCGGAATAGTCTAATCTGTTTATGCAAATTCATTAGCTCGAGGGTTATCCAATTTATTTTAAGGCTACGCCAAGTGTCAAAATCAGATAACGTCCAAGAAAGTTTATAATTTTAACTAACAGAATTTGCAATTGACCTTTGAAAATAATTGAAAACATCTATCGAAAGTATTTGGACAAGTTTATAAAAATTTGCTGGTTTGTTAATTAAGATGTTACATTTGAGGGCTGAAATTATGAAACTTTCCATATAAGCAAGAAATATCAATTTCACAATAATTTTATTAATATTCTTTGCACTTAAATTCTAATGAAAATATGAAGAATAATTGAAAACGTCGTTTGTTTATAATTGATTATTACAATTATTTCATCGTTATTTGTAATTGAGCATACGGAGTAATTTATAATCAAGCAGCTGGAGCTTTTTATTTTGCGTTAATTTTAACTTTTAATTACAAGTAATAAATTACGTTTAATTTGCATAATAATGCTGAATTAATTTAAAATATAAAATAATGGAATAACTTTTGATTTAGATTTTATAATGAATGCTTTTGGCTAATAAGGTTTTTTTTATTTTAATTATAATGTACGTATTGTAATATTGAGTATTCATCGACAGTATAAAATTATGTACGAAATTTCAACAATTTTCTACTAATGTGTAAACATTAGTGTCCAATTCATAATATAATTCATTCAAAATATGTCACAATCGCCATTTACATATTCTATGCAGATCTGCATAAAAATATTATTATATTAAATATTATTTTTAAATTACTCTTAGTGATTATAGGCATTTTTTTTTTTTTAAAGAAAATCTCTCGCTTCGTATATAATGGAAAATTAATTCAATTCTTATCGTTAAAACATTATTTATATGAAACCATAATCTATCATTAATTTATATACGATAATAAATTGACAGGCTAGAATAACAATGTGATAAATAAATGTATAAGACACGCTGAAATTGATATACGAAACATTCTAAAACTCATCGCGGAAAATGTATTTAACATAAAAAATTATGTAGTATGCTGGAATTTTTCAATATTTGGTTTTTTCTTCTATCTTATTTATTAATATTGAAATTACCGAATTGATGGAATTTATTAGTAAGTGTCTCGATTCGGCCATTTCATACACAAATGCCCATGCAATCAGAATTTTCATAATAAAGCACATCTGACAAAATAACCATGGAATGTGCTTCGTTGGACGAAGGAACTAAACTAGACTTTGATAATTCAATAAGACCCGTGAAATTTCCTGCCACCAGCCTCGGAAAGGGGTTGGAAAATTTTAATAGACATTCTGTTATCTCTTATTCGCTGGAACGTCGAAGAGTCGAGTCGACCACAAAAAAGAAAACGTCTTGCTGCTTTCCTGTGCGCGTCCGCCTTTACCTTGCGACGAGGTAAAAAAAAAGAAGTAATTTCTTACGACTCCAGCTTATCTTGATTTTCGGTCTTTTTGAAATTTCTCGCTCTTCTCAGTCACCGATGAAAATATGATTGAGTCGCTACTATATCATAATTCTTTTTCGAAACTTAATTTTTACGATAAAAAAAACTGTTATTTTTCTTAATCAATCTTATTTATAAGTTTATTATTTCAAACAAAGATTTTTACTTTATTTCCATCGAACTATTATTGTCTCTTGATAACAATTCCAGTATAATCTTAAATATTCTTGTCCCTCGATTCATAATTTTACAAATTTTATACATTTGTTTTTCATAATTTTTTATCTTCCATTCGTATGCACTTATGATTTCTTCAATAGTACTTCATTTAATAACCAGTAAATATTTATATTTTTCAAAATAAATTAACATGGTCCTGAATCTCTGTTAATACTACAATCGAGATATTATAATTTTATAATTTAAAAACTGCTTACGAATTATTTTATTCGTATCAAGTAGCAGAAATTATAGTATTTAAAAGCATTTGGCTATGTAATTCTTTTAATCAATAAATTTAACAACATTGGTGGATATTTATTGCAAGTTGTTATAAACGCATCTCAAGTTTATTCAATGATTCTGACAATTTTTATAAATTTCTTGATGCGTTAGGTCGATTGAATAAACTGTTCTAATAGCTAATGAGCTAACAGGAAATTTAAGAAATTCAAATGACTCGTACGAAGGTAGGATTGGAAATTTCATTGACTTTTTAAATTCGAACACGAACTTTCAATTATGAATATGTTAGGATTCTAAATTATTTATTTTCAAGTTTTATTCAATTTAATAGACGTATGAAATCATTATTATGCTAGTTTTTGTTTGTTCTTGTTTTTTTTTTTTTTTTTTTTTTTTTTTTAACAAAAATACTAACAGAGAAAATCCGGCAGTTTTAAAGAAAATTAATCGTATCATATCTATAAAATCATCTTGAAATTTGTATGTCACTTGTATTATATATTTTTTAACTGAATGAATTTTATCAACGTTATTCACCATCTTAACAAATGATGGATAATTGGTATTTAATTTATTTTACGGAGCAACTACGATATTATAGAGTATTATAGAGTAAGTTGCAGGAACATTAATAAAGTGAAATTCAATAGAATACGTTTACATAGATTTTTGGATTAAAAAACTATTAATATTTAAATAATGGCGTGTGGATTTCGAATTTTTATAAAAATGAACCTTTACAAGAGTTTCTTACAATCGACCAAAATATAATAATCAATTAGTATTTTTGTATTTATTATATCTTGGCTTGAAAATGTTAATTTTATTGCATATAGAAAAAATTTTATTCGCAAATACATTCTTAGCCCGACGGATATTATGCAAATACCTTATGTAAAGACAGTAATTGTTATTAATTGAATCTATTTTTATTTTAATTTTATATATATATATATATATATTTTTTTTTTATTCTATACTTTATATCCGAGATTCCAGCTTTCTTGAGATAAATTTTGGAGACTGGAATTCTTTTATAGATACCAGTTATACCTTCAAATCTCAGATAGAAATCAACATTCCAAAGATGATGCACTTCCATAGTTAGTCGAAATAGAAAATTTGTCTCTACTTTGGTCGACAATTAATAATTCCCTCAAGAATTAATATTTATAAATACTTATTTTTAACATACAGATAATAATAATAATAATAATAATAATAATAATAATAATATTAATAATAATAGTAATAATAATAGTAATAATAATCGTAGTGATAATAAAATAATTAACATCATTCTTATTAGGAATTACATTCCAAACATTTAATACAGATTTTAGTGAGGAATAAACGAAAAATTATGCAAATAGACACTCGAGAATTAGAAATACATTAGATTGTGGCTGAGAAATCACATTTCATGTCTCGTGAGCGAAATTCTTGCTACGTTACGAATAATACCAATGCCCTACCGTAACAATTAGACTCCGTACAAGTAGGGCATGTCGGAGTATAACGATTTCCATAATGTTCAACTTGCACAATAATCTATGTCCAACTTGCACATTAAATTCCTTTCCCGGCCTTGATGAGCTTTGCAGGAGCGTAGTAAGAAGCTAATATTTGAATATCCTTCGGATCTTTATTCGTTCGCTCCCTTTTTTTGCATACGAATGTGTACAAATACATTCCAGTGAATACTTTCTTTATATCGTCCTGTCTCCTCTGTAATTAACATTATTCGTTATAAATGGGATTAATACTAGGGCATCGCGTTAAAAGGAATTTTTAATGAAAAATACGTTATTCTGATGTACTTTGGTAATTACACGTGAGTACGATAAGTTAATACTAAATAAATTATTTCCTTTAACTTTTTAAATTCACGTTATTTATAATAAAGCGTTAGAGTGAAAGGTTATATGCTTTATGAAAAGCATACGATAGTACAACGATGTATGTAGTTTTTAGCCGAAACCGCACATATTGACCTTGAAGCTGAAAATCTTTTACTATGATGACTTGAAAGAGCTTATTAATTATTATACTGTATTACAGAGATCATAAGAATTTTCCATTTTCCACTATAATTGACAAGGTTCGAGCCTAAACGTACTTATAAATTTATATAATTATTGCATTCCATTAATTTCTTACGAATAATCACATTCTTCTGCATTTGCTCATAAAATTAAAATCCAAGTCCTCCAATATCTCTGTCGCATTTTCATCGACCGGGAGCTTTTTCCGTTATAATTCCTATGCTTTTCTCTTTGTCGCTTGTTAGGTTAATTCAACTTTGGCGACGAGCCAGTTTCCACTCCGCCTCTCTTCCTCTCACTTTGTCGCTCCTTCCTTCGCCCTCGCTAAGTCATTGATGTGCCCTGATGGATCAACACAAAAACCCATCTCCATCCCTTAGGGATTAACGAACGACGAGAGCAGCCTCTCAGTGACACAGAAGCACTTGGTTCTGATTGCTCGAATTCGTGTCCACTATCATTGCCCCAGTAATAACGTATTTGCACACATGCGCGTTACTCGAATACTCCCTGCGCGCAACGACACGTACATTGATTGATGTAAATAGGTAGATAGATAGATATATGTGTATGTGGATATATATTTGTCGAGTTTGAACAAACGGTTGATTGTTGGACCGATGAGCAAGTAGAGGTGTGAGTTTTCCTAATCCTATGATATTTAATATTATCATAATCTTCAAATAATAAGAGAATAGGTGAAATTTTCGTAATATACTTAACCAAAGTGTCATTTATTTATTCATGGGTTTGAAATCATCGAATTCATTAAATATTTTTAAAATAATAACTGCTTTTAAATACTTTTCAATACTTTTATGCTGTAAAACTTACGCTCGCTTACGAAACTCAAATTCAAACACAATATCGAGTGCGAACAATACATTTTAAGCATAAAGCACAAACATTATTATTACGTGCTTATCCGAATTTCCCAGTAAAGCCATCGATCACTTAATCCTATCTTATCTTTCATGGAAGCAAACTTATCGCAACCTCTTGCATGATTTTTTTCCAACCATATCATCACGGATGGAGTCAATTTTGCTTTACAGCCCCGCTACCTAATTAACGATTGCAAAACTTAACCTATTCCGTCAAGTTTCTCGAGCTTTCTCGCCCTAAATCCGGATCTTTCCGCTAATCGGACTCCAAGTATTCGCCTAACAGAATTGGCCTCGGCCTGCGCCTACTCGCGCACTCTTATTCACCTCAAGCACCAAGTGAGCTCCGATAAGGGACGCGGCTGCGGCGATAAGCGCCTCCGAGGCTATTGCACTCGTTTACAGGCGAGGACGAAGGCGAAGACGATGATCGAGAAGGCTGGACAGTCCGAGCTCGCGTGTTTCCGCTCGCTCCTTCCTATTGGCTTTTGTTTTACGTCAGTGCTTCACGCGACCTGCAATGTTCAGTCGAAAGTCGTGGTATCGAGGCCAGCGTCGACTCATACTCGATCGATTCCACGGTGTTCGTCATAATGGGTTGGTAATTTTTAAAGGTGTAGCAGGGCCCCTTACGACCCATCGGAATAATTAGCTGGAAACTTGACGCGGAAGATGCGAAAAGCCATTTGGCGCTTGACAGGGCCACGACCATCTGTCTGACATTGTTTATTGTCGTAAACGGGATGCGCGATCGAGCACAGCCGACCCGCGGCCTAATTAACGATAAACAATTTATATTACCGCGGGCCTATTTGCCCATTGATTTGGAATAAAATATAATCGGAGGCCAAACGATCGTGCGAGACATCGAAATTTGATGGAACGGCGATCAAGAAATGCTAAAAGCTCGCAAGAGCATCATCGATCGTAAGAATTTGTTAAGCCAAAGAATAGCATAAAGTGACGAGGAAACGCAAGAATTATTTAGAGCGCATTGAGTAAGTTTAGATATCGAGAGCGTCGATGGTAGTTAATCATAAATTCACCTCTCGTCGCGTCTTCGTCACTCCTTTGCAGGCGCTCGGGTGCACGTAGCCAAGAGATCAAATTAAGCCGTGAGCATGATATCGTTAGCCATCGCGCAAACGTTGGACGAACGAAATGAGATCGGATAAAGGAGGCGCGAGTTATAAGGGGATCAATGCGCGCGGGTCGATGCGACGCACAACCATATATGTGGCGTGCGAGGGGCGAGGAGGGGGGAGAGAGAGATACGGAGAGAAAGAGAGAGAGAGAGAGAGAGTGAGAGAGAGAGCGCGAGCGAGAGCGAGAGAGAGAGAGTGAGCGAGAGAGAGAGAGAGAGAGAGAGAGAGAGTGAGCGAGAGTGAGCGAGTGACGTAAGGGAGAGGGGAACGAGCGGCAGTGGGGCTGAGGCCACGCGACTCTCTTTCCGAGAGCTAACGACGAGTAATCTCTGGCGCATCTACACCCACGCTTACCTCGCGCCAAAGTGTGCGTAAACTCCGCTCTTCTCTCTCACGTCCGTCTTCTCGGGTCGAGGCTCGACTCTCGCTCCCTCCGCCTATATCAAAAATATAAAGTCAGTGTGGCGCGCTCCGACTCCATATAAACAAGTTTCGATTACTCTCGGGAGGCTGTGTTCTGTAGGTAAAAAAAAATGAAGAGGTCCAACGTATATGAGAAGCGCGAGATGCCCGAAGTCGATAACGCCGATGACCCATCGATATTTAACGAATGAACGCTAGAGAACAATGGGGCTCTGGAAGAATTAATGCTCCTTAATAAGTGCGAGCGAAGCGAGCGAGGATATTTGTTTCAAATATGTCGGCGGACAGGGCCATGTAAACTTGTATATTAACGACGCTGGTACGGCGGCGATAAAAATTTCGGTCATTTTGGTAATTGAGCTTCTCGCGATGTAGTCGGCCTTCTCCAGGGGAAGGGGGACAGCGTGGGGGTGGGGGGATGGATGGAGGGGGGGGGGGGGGGGGGTGAGAGAGAGAGAGAGAGTGGGAGAGATTTTATACCGTGGGAGTCGTGTGGGTGAGGCGGAAAAAAAAAAGGGTTGGGGGAGGGGAAGGGAGCGTAATAGCGAGTTAAATGCCGAATTACATGATGCCAAGCACGCGCGAAGAAATGGGGAGAATTTATCAACAATGTGCCGCGAGCCTGTAAAGTGTTGATGTGCCATTCTCTCGTTAAAATCACGTGCGTTAAAATCATGGACAAGAGGCTGTCAATTTTGTGAGAGACTTTAATAGATAAACGTCCGCCAAAATAACAGACAAGCGCCTTTATTCCGGTCTCGCGGACGAGAGGCGTCGAGATGTTTTGCCGCGCGCATTTTCTTTATTTCGATAATTTAGCGTTTATCGAGAATTTTCAGCATGTTGATTGAGTACAAATTGAATATATTGAAATGACTCTCGGACTCTATCGGTGCGAATATATCGTAGTATTAATGTTGAATTACGATGGCGCTTAACATCTATCGTGCCCACTTTCGACTAGGGAAACGTTCGCATTGGCGCTCGAGACTTTTAACGAAAATCCTATTTATAATAAATATTTCCAGTGAATTTGGAAATCTCATGCTCTCGGCATTAAAAACTAAATACACCTCGTCGTGGTGAAAATACTTATTTGAAATGGCTTGCGAAAACTCCGTGTCCAAAATCAAAGCCGATTTAACGATTAAATGCCGGTAATTATAGTATTTTATGCAGACGCGCGTATTTTATTTCGCATGAAACTAGACGAATAAAGCATAAAAAGAAATGCTCATTTTAATCGTGTAATAAAATGAAGTTTCCTAAAATCCTGTACGATTACGTGGAAAAGCAATAAGAAAAGCGAGGAATATAAAAGAAGAAACAACAAACTTCCATAATTTCTGCCTGAGCACGATATCAAAGTTATTGAAAACTTGTTCGCGTGCGTCAAGTACCCGGCATCTCGATATCTTTTTTTCTTTTCTTTTCTTTTTCTTTTCTACCAAGCTGCTCAATATGCTCTTTCGCAATTTTTCCCAACGATTTATACATGTTACGCAGACTTATAAACGAAGACTTATAAAATTCTATTACTTTAAATATTTCTCCTTTCTGGGCATTAAAATTATCTAAAGTCATAATTTTTATTATAGTATATTTATAGAATTTATGCTTTTGCTTAATGCTTTGATAAGTTAATTATAAAATTGATCATTTTCTAAAGCCATTTTCATATAAACGCCAGCATATTTATATTATTGAGTACACGTTTTCCACACTATTCGATACAAAATTTTCTGCATAATCAATTTTATTATTTGGACGGAGAGCTGGCGTCAATGGAAAGTTGTCACATTGTAATCTACGTCTTACCTTTAAATAATATCATGCTGCACTGTACATTATAACACTATGCCACTTTTACTTACTTACGCATTGCGCTCCTACACATATTTCAACATTGTACTCCGTGCAGTGCGATAGCGATTATTAATCAATTATTTAGATTCGCCGCCCTACTTCGTCGCAATCAGCTAAAGTATATTCGAGTTTATCGAACGATATTTAGTTTTCTGCTCTCCTTATATAATCCTTGTCCACCTTCTCCTTACATCTATATAAAGTACGTTTGATATGTTTAATGCATTGTGGGTAATACAGCAGGATCTCTTCCAATTATCATTTCGCCCGAATGCATAACAACATTGTATAATTACCAAATGAAAATACACACACACTCCTACGTCCGTCTCACAGCATTTCGGCTTTTTTTAAAAGAAAAAGTACGTGAAAAGCAGGCTTTGGGACAATTGGGCTTAGGTACGGCGCGGTCGTCCTTCGCAACCAAACATTTATCGGATCTCGCTGCAGAGGAAAGCCGCGACGCTTCCTGCCCCATACAACGCTTGGCATGGCTTGTCGGGTGGCCGAATCAAGGTCGCTCTCATTCGTATCCGGAAGGACCAAATTTCTCATATTTCCCATCCCGCAATTGGGACAATCCCCACAGAGGGACGGGATGAACGGGTGCTGAAGCAAAGCTACAGTCTCGAGGCCAAACTGACAGTCCGGTATTTCCGGAATGGCGGAACAGGCCGAGGTGGGCCAACTTGCCTTATTCGACGTTTGCTCCTCGCTGTGCGCGCGTGCGCCAATCTCATCCTCCGCATTTACTTTGCCCGTAATTTCATTATTCTCGTCTCGGCTCGGCTGTATTTACGGTATTCCTCCAGTCGGGCAGAAATTTCACGGTCAGCATCGACTCGGAGAGCTAGCTGCACGCGCCCAATGTATAACGACTACACTCTTTACGATTATTTGTTGATTAAATTCGTACATAAGCATACATGTGCGATTGATTGGTATTCTTCGCTGTAGAAATTCAGCTTACCTGCGTTGTCCTTCAAATTACTCGATTTAGAGATAAAAGCAGATAAACGGCTCGTTATGGCCATTATTTATAATTAATAAGCAAACAAATTATTAGAGTTTATCATTTATCGATCCTCATGGTCGCAGTGATTTTTATCGCACTTATTATTGGCCTTTTAGCTGACAATATAAAAGCAAAAGCCCCTAACGCTAATGTATCCAAGCGATGTAGAAATAGATGCTCATTTATCGATTCGAGTCTAATCTGGATTGGCAAACCACCCGAGAGCATCCGCCATAAAGGTGCAGCTGAGGAAGTGGCTTGCAGACATCGTAAAAAGGATACCAACGATAATTATTAATCGACGCGGTAGTCTCGGCAGATCGAATAATTGAGTAATTATTCTTCAAAAGCCGATGTGGGAATTATTCGTTTGTCCGATTTCTCGCGATGCAATTGCCTTTTCTACGCCATTTTCCATAAAGTGCAAGGAGCGAAAATCGATAACAGTTAGAAAAAAGCTTTTTTTCTTTTTCTCTTTTCTTTTTTATACGAGTAGGCGAATCTTTGTGGCGCATCAACTCGTCGCTGTATCGATCCACAATTGTTGTTCAATTTAATAATCTTAATTACATTGATAATCTTAAATACATAAAGATAATATGATACAGCTTTACGGTAAAACCGTTCATACATTATATTTTCTTATAATTCTTATCTCATTAAGTTTGAATATTCTACGTATTACCGAGACCAAAGGCCCCTTACCCTACCATATTGGACGTCCACTAGTTTGAATTCGATCTGTAGAGTCTGACAAATTCGATAATACTCAAGAGAGATTGCAAGGTCGTGGAACATTAGCCTTTTGCTTGCATAGCCGTTGTCGTTGCTTCGTTGTCGTTCTCACTTTCTTCACGGCTTTATACATGAATCCATTTTGAAAAAGTGAGCCTGGAATTGCAATAGTCCTAGCTACTTGAAGGTGACCTTCGTCTTAACAGACGCATCTCCCTTCAATGTGTCGTGAAAAAATCGGATATGCTTATTTAAGGATATGAAATTTAAACGAATGTCCAATAGCTTATCGTGAATTTACTATCGATCGACATTTCATACTAATTTGCAAATAAATTGAGAGACTTGCCATACTGTGATAATTCTTTAATTACAAATATTCAATGCCTCATTATGGATAGTAGTAATAATATGTTTCTTTTTTCTGTGCAAAAGTGAGCAAAAACTCATTATAATGGCAATTAAAATTATAAAAATGAAATATCTATATAATTTTTCAATAATTATCACACTTTCCCAATATTCTCAGGTAATTAATTCTTAGACTTGATTATCATTATAATTTTATCAAGATCCAGACGCAATGGCCAAAGCTTTTTATAGTCTTTAATTTTTGAATAACTTAGACAAATAAATTAATAATATAATTTTCTTATATATTTGCCAAGAGTAACATGTAATATTCCTTGAAAGTATATTTTCATAGAGTATCTTTTTCTAGTTTATGAATATATATATATATATATATATATATATATATATATAGTTTCGTCTAAAATACGCATTTATCAATGCTTTCTCTTTCTCTATATTTAGTATATTTGTGTAGTGCAGAAATTTTTTAAATGAAAATAAATCTTTACTGCAATTGCAACATTTTATTTTCTGTTCAATTTTTCAAGGTAAGCAGACTCGGAGATTCCGAATTTCATTATAAAACAGGACATCCCGTGAAATGGTCTTTCTCGAATCTGTAATAATATTTTTTACGCGTTATTGTTTCAAATGTTATTTATTCGAAGAGAATCGAGTGAACTTTTATAAGTCGTCGTTGCAAAATGACATTAATAAAAATGATCCATTATCCATATATATATTTAAGTTGTAAAATATATTTTTTTATCGATGATGTAGAATGGTTCTTTTACACTATTTTCAATAACTCGCGACTACTTTCAATACCTGATTAATGCAATCTTTAGATTGAAAGTAATTTAAAACGTTAAATTATTAGGCAATTAATATCAATTTTGAAAATGATAATTTATCTTATAAATTAATTCAAAGCTGAGAAATTATAAATCGACAACTAATTGATAAAATAAATTCTGGAAGCTTATGTTGCGTAATGTATGTAAATTTTATTTTGAAATATTAATAGACTATACTTTGGTACTTAATTAGACGGCATAATTGTCGACAATAAATATTTACATGACATTATTTATAAAAAACACTTCGAGCATATTTAACAAACGAAAATTTAATAACAATATTAACGTTTTGACAAAATTTTATCCATTTATTTATCTTTTACGATATTATCTTTGCGCTCGCTTGCAATGTTATAAAGAATTAATTACACTACTAAATAAATGGCGAATATTTTTTTCTGTAATATTTCAATTTTAATTTTAATTATACGAATAAAAAGAAGACGTGTTATTGCTTGCTTTTACAATATTTTTTTTACGAAAGTAACAGCGCTAATTGTTAAAAAATGAGATAATTTATAAACAAGGAATGGCGAACTATCCGAGTCAAAAACTCAACTTAACAATCCAACCGTAAGTATCGGCTCGCACGTAATGCATCCTAACGAGTTCACAAAAATAAAATACCCATCCTTTAGCCTAGCTCTGACCATCCAACCAGAAAAGTGCCCATCATTTCATCGCAAATGCTTCTTGAATGTGTCAACGAACTCAACGATTCGTTCAGACGAGAGAGAGAGAGAGAGAGAGAGAGACAGAGATCCAAATTTCCCCCATTCTTCATCCGTCGATCTTGGCAAATGCGTTTTTATCGTCGACCACGTAAGCGTCGGGATGCGCGGGCACGATTATTTCCGTGGCGCCCTGAGCAATCGTAAACTGTGAAGCCAAAGAAAAGAGAGAGAGAGAGAGAGAGAGAGAGAGAGAGAGAGCGAACGACCCGTTTATATCCCGAACTAACGACGCCGCTCATCATACATTCGCGGCCCTCAACAGTAATTACAAATCACCGTAAAGTTGTGACTGAGCCTGCGTGTGACCTCGACCGTCGCCTCGTCGAGAATCCAAAGACTCGTTCGAACGATTTCTCCTCGACGCCTCTGATTGTTTCCCGCTATTTCTTCCGGGCCTACTATCGTCTGCCATATCTTTTTCAGCTATTTAATCTCTGACCATCGTATGCCACGTCGTAGACGAGCGAAAAAGACTTATTCTTGGAACGGAAGCTCAGGACGGAGTGAAGATTCGCTTCGTTCGCGTGAGCCTGTGAGTAAGGTTTATTCGCTCCTTAAACCGGATATGCATTCAACTTATAACAATCGAAGAACGTACCGAACTATGAAAAGTTTGAGTATAAAGGGAATTGTTTTACGGTACACGCCATTATCTAGAAAACCGATTGTAAAAAGCTTCTACCAATAGCGATGAACTGCTTACAGAAGTTCGTGTAATAAACGTGAAATTATTTTATTAGAAATTCGGTAAGAAATACTTTTTGATAATGAAAGACGATAAAGTACATAAATAATTAATCAGGAATAAAAATTAACAAGAATTTATAATTTTATAATTGCAATTATAGCATTTAAGTAAGATTGCAACATATATATATATATATATATGCATGCGAATTTACGGCTTTGTGTGATCGAGGTACCACTTATCAAAATATATAAGACTGTTTAATATTAATAGGTAAAGCAGTTTTATTT
Organism: Ceratosolen solmsi marchali; assembly: GCF_000503995.2. Taxonomy (NCBI): domain Eukaryota; kingdom Metazoa; phylum Arthropoda; class Insecta; order Hymenoptera; family Agaonidae; genus Ceratosolen; species Ceratosolen solmsi. The sequence goes on along the minus strand of NW_011948428.1, from coordinate 6,210,866 downwards.
GTTGTTTTAGCTCGAATGTACACTTGCTCGGAAATAGGCAGAATTTACGTAATGCAATATATCTCGATTTAAGTAAATAAAATATCACATCATTGGTGGAAAGAGAATGAATGAATATTCACATTATCGTAAGCAATGAAATTATTATCATCATTCCAACTACATAAATAAATAAGTTGAGAATTTAAAACTAAGTACTTAAAAGTGATAGAATCTCTAATGTTACCGTGGCACTTGACATTTGACACTTTAAAAAATATCGAACTACATCTGTTCTATTAACAGAATACTTGAAAACTTCGTGGGACCTCGGAAAATATTAGATGCCTTGTTATTGTTAAAGAAGTAAAAGTTGGATCGGTTGCAGAATATGTTTTTGCTTCTTCAATTTGAACGCTTGAAGAGAAAAATTAAAAAGTCCAACAGTACAATGTACATTGCAATTTATTTAATTCATTTTATCTATAATACGATTCTATGGTTCTCGTAAAACTCCATACCGTCATTCAGGCACGTTCAACCATTCAAATAATTCAAGCGTGTAGAAAAAGAGCGCTCTTGAATATAAAATACCTTCGTCGAGCCTAAAGAAATTAATAAATAGGTCAAGGTATTCTTCATTTTTTGCAAATCGTTCTATCAAGAAAGCTTTAGGCATTAGAAATGTATTATTATTGGGCTAATAAATGTCTTTGAACTGATATAAACACAAATTATATTGTATTAGATTTGTTTTATTGTTATTAGAACCATTTGAGCTACTCTTTTTATTGAACAAATGAACGAAAGGCTTAAAAAAAAAAAAAAAAAAAAATAAAAAACGAGTATTTATTATTCGTTTCGATGCATTTACGTCGTTGCATTCTTTGATTTTTGATTGTTGATGAAACTTTGATTTCCGTATAAACAAATTATATATAAATATCATTTATTGCCCCGACAAAGAAGAAAAATTCATTATTTTATTAAGTTAATCTACTGTGTAAATTGTTATAGAATTAAGTAACTATAAATTATTAAAGCAAGTATCTCGTAAATTAACCAGTTTCACTAATTAATATTCCAGTACAAATATCGAAGCTTAGTATCACGAGAATGTGAAAGTGGTTAATTAAATCGACGTTCAATTTTTACATTAAAACTTAATAAAAATATGATTTTCAATTTTCTAAATAACTCTAAGTGACAATGAGCAATAAATAGAAGATATACGAGATATTTTATTTTAAAATTAAACGGTATTTTAAAGCGGAATTTATGGTAAGAGAGATGTCGGAAACCTTGACAAAATGTAATAAGCGATATTATAACCGAAAATACACTCGCATTCGCATGCAATTTAAACAGAATGTAAACAAATTAAGCCAATTTTTTATTTCTTTGTATTTATTTCCTATATCCGTGTATCCAGATTCCGTAATAATAAATATGCTTTTAACAGTCCACCATAATACCCACGGCTATTAGTTTTATTTTTATATAATTATTTCTTTACTTACATATTTATTTTATTTTTATTTTCGCCTGTTTATCGTAGATATTAATACTGGATAAACTATTTTGCAATTACAATAAAGTGATTTGCATTAGAAAAAAAAAAAAAAAAAAAAAAAAAAAAAAAAAAATCTGTAAAATCTTGCGTATGCAGTGTAAGAAGCCGTATAAAGTTATTAGGATATCAAGACACTTGCGTTGGTTGTGAAAGTCGTTGTCTTAAATAGATTTCGTGCGAAAACATTTTTTATCCAAGCTTATATTTACAATGAATGGCGCATGAAAACCAAAGAAAGTCTATATAGATGAATTAATGAAATAGCCGGTATAATATTATCATATATTAATACGGCTGTCTAACCTCTCTCTCTCTCTCTCTCTATCTATCTATTCCTCCCTTTCACCTTCTGTCGCTTGTTAGAAAGAAAAAAAATGAAAAGAAAAACCAATGTAGTTCGATAATGTTACTGTAAATCATAGTTTTATTAGCTGCCTGCAGAAATACTTCCAAAACTAGGAAAAAGCGGGTTAAAGAATTATAATCGTGCATTTAAATGTTGATTTAAAGCCGTGAATTTACGGTGCTTATACAAAACTTTCAAGTCTATATAAATCTTAAATGTAGGTTAATTTAAGATATATCGCTTAAGCTATCCGGTCAGGCGTCAGGCATCCCAACACTTAAGTTGTTGTAGTCGAAAAATACACCGCAATCAACTTTGTATTATTATATAAGGCCCAATTGTCGCTAATCTCATCCACGCGATTTTCCGATAAAAAAAACCACTTGTATGCTAGTTAACGAGGAAAACTCCAGTTGCTCAACACTGCCGTATCTCTGTCCATCTCCTGCCTACGCCTCACTCATCCGACAAATTATATACAAACAATTTAGGCAACGTCGCCTCTTAACAATAAAGTCGCGTAAAGTCGACCTCCGAACGACCGGCCGCAATGAGAATCGAACGCTGATTTAAACAAAACAAAAAAAAAAAAAAAAAAAAAAAAAAAAAACAAAAAACAAAAACAAACATAATACATCCTCGAGAGACGACACCGCCATCCTCTTCCCCTATGTAAACAATAATGGGCCATTAACGAACGTATCCGTAAAAAAGACGCAGTCGCGCGTGGCCCAGGAAAATGAGCATGAGCCAGCCGAGAGCTGCCCAATGACAGCGTTAACGGGCCTCGTGGCAATAAAGGCTTCGGGCCCCGAGATGTGCCCCATCCGCGTCTGGGAGCGCGAATCCACAGGCGCAGTATGCAGAAAAAGAACGACTCCGCGTGCTTATAATCGCGGACCGACGACTGCCGGCACGTCGGAAATTAACGTCGGTAATGGGATGGTAATACGCAAAGTCACGCTTGCCAGACGCCCCGAGTGACTTTCCGTCGCCCGCCACTTATTCACGCACGCACACGAACACGTACGCATATCCGTATCGCGAATCATAAAATGTGTCACGCCTGCCAGGACGCTCCGCCGCTATTCTCCCGAGATGGATAAATGTAACGAGCTTGGTCCTACGGATGGCTGCTTCTCTCGCCCAGTGGGGTTCACCTCCTTCTCGAGCTTCTGTGGATTGGGCCAGGTTATCTCGGCATCGCGACATCTTCCCGAATTCGCTGGCCTCGATAGTCGAGAACAGTCGTTGTTGCCAACCGTTGCGCGAGGATTTCGCGCGAGTTGCCTTTGAACGAACGTTGCCGCGACGTGTGCCACACACACGCGCACATACACGGGTTTATGGGTAATACTGAGAAGAGTATTCGATCGATCCTAGTATCATTATATTAGGAGAAGGAGTCGAAAAATTGATGGCGATGAATTGGCGAGACGGCGAGTGCGCGAGTAGCATTGCGAGTAGCATGCGAAGTAATTTGCCAAGCGGCGAAACGAGAATTTACCGCGATTCTGCGAAAGCTGGAAGTGAAGCATCATATGCCCATGTACGGTCGAGAGCGAATCAATACGTCTTCGGTATTGACTCCCTTCTTTATTTAGCGCTTGCCTCCATCTCACTCTCCTTTCCATTAACCTCGTGGTACTTGGTAAAGCTTCGAAACAACTTTTCAGCAGACTTGCGTGCAAAAAAAGGTTGCTCACGTATGCTTATAAATAACGCTACCATTGTGAGTTAAGAAACTTCATTCGTTGAAACTTCTTCGATATTACATTCTTTAAGAAGTCATTGATTTTTGCCGTTTAAGAGCTTTTATAAATCGAGAGAGGAACCTCGCCTCTGCGTTAAAAAAAAAACAACAACAATTCACGTTTTTGCAATTTAAGTTACGGTTGTTTGTTGCTGTTGTCGTTGTTATTATCACCGTCATTATCTTTATCATTATCATTATCATTATCATTATCATTATCATTATCATTATCATTATCATTATTATTATTATTATTATTATTACTACAATTAGTATTATTATTAGAAACTTCCATTTCGCAATCGACATAATACTGTTTAATGAGACTAAATGAAATATTGCAAAATTCGTACACTCTAACTCGATGTATATTTGCATTTTGCAGAATTGAAAGTACATGGGTAAGTAATGGAAGGCTGTGTAAAGCTTTTCTTTATATGTCTTTGGACAAAAAATATTAAATGTCAATGAATAAAAATTGCATAGCAAACTTTGGTCCTAAGATCGTTTGGATAGGCGATTATGTATTTGCCAACATCGACTTATCGTTGATCCTTAAATTGTACGAACATTGATATTCTGTAAAAATCAATATAGTTTCACGTGAAAAAATTGACGGAAAAATTTTAGTTGAAGTCATCGAACGTCTGAATCCCCGATAATTGCAGTACTATTTACAATTTGTTATTCCAATGGGTTACTGTAATTCTTAATAGTTTGCAATTATTTCGTAATATAACTTACCTAATTTGTGATTAAGAGAAAAATTATACTTTTACATAATTCTAGCGTACGAGTCAGTTTCACATCTCGCGTCCCCTCATTCCAATTATCACCAAATTTGATAAAAATCCAAATAATTTGAAATTGAGAAAACTACAGCGAAAGAAACGAGAGATAGAAACTGGAGAGAATCGGATCAGTTGCCAAGGCAACATACGATACTTTTTAGATTTTGTCTCCCAGGATATCTTCCAGGATAATTCTCAAGTATTTATATACGATAAACAGCCATTGTTATGCTGACACTTGACTCTTTATAAATTTCTTTATATAAAAATTCAAAATTTATTTATATTTTATGATAAACTTGAATACATGGGATTGTCAAGTTTTGGTGAAAAACCTTTTCCTTCCTCCATTTATTACCCTTTCTTGCTTTATTATCCTTTCCTCCTTTAAATCTTTGACGGGTATACAAATGCAAAGAGCTTATATTTAACCAAATTGTTGATATTATAATTTTCCACAAATTTCCTGTCCTCTCCAGTTTCGTCTTAGTTTCTGATAAAACTATTGATATTCAATTGCAACGAATAAGTCGATTCTGCTGCTTTTACATAAAATTTGACATCCATCACGTATGTCAATTTAATTTCCTATCAACTATTATATATACTTTTACCATATATACTATTGCAAGATTTTTTAAAAATATATACAAAGTTTTATAGCACGCGACATTCGTATCTTTGATTATTGCTTTCAATGTGCGATTTTTTTTTCTTCGCTATTTTCCCTTCTATGCTTTATCCATAAATTGGACATGTATTCGCAAACAAATCATGAATTACTCTTTTCTTGTTTATCCATTATAAGTCGAAAAGGACGTCCTGCAGTATGAACGGACTTATCGCTAATATAGGTGTTGCGACTAGACGCAGCGCAAAATCGTATATTGCGCGATAAAATTTTCGATCACGAGAGTCAATGAATTTCCAGATCTCACTGTTTCGTCGTGATTTATAAATATATAATCACTATGCCGAACAATCGTGCTTCTGCAGGAAAAAAAAAAGAAAGAAGATGGTCATACATAGCCAGTATGTGCATATGTACGCAAATATAGAAAATATTTTTCCGGACAACGATAATGGAATATTTCCGCTAATTGAGTTTAATGAATCATAAATTAAAATGTTGGGCGCAATGATCGACGCGGCATTCTTATCTCTTGCTAGGTTCGTCATTTCAACACATCTGTATCGATGGTCTCATTGTCCAAGTGGTCGATGTCCAATGGCCATCGATCATCGATGATGTTGACGTTTGCTCTATTTACATTTGAAATGAAATTAAATTTTGCCATTTTGTTGGCAACTTCTACGATCCGTTTAACGCATATTTGATGCACAGTATTTGCATTTTCTCAGTGTCTTGTTTGGTGTGTAAAATTGCATCTCATTATTCCCAGTTCTATATGAATAAATAATGTTCATCGTACGTAACTTTCGACATTCAAGCTCAAGCAAAGTACTCATCCACTTATGATTAGGATGCAATCCACTTTCATGGTAATTAATCGTTAAAATTACAATGTCGTATATCGTGGAGTATCATATATCGATGCTAGTCGATCAATTTAACTATCAAGATTTAACTATCGGACAATGGGAATGTTGACGATTGCATTGATTAAAAGATTAAAATTGCAAGCATTTTCGAGAAATGCTGTAATTATATTATAATAGATCGAGTATGAGCGATTAACGCTGTCACTCACTCTCTAGGCGAATAAAAACGTGAATCGCTTTACAATACAATAAACAAGCCACGCTAAGCATTTCAAATGACAATAGTATTAATATAATAATTATTGAAATATTCAATTTATATTATAAATAATGGAATTAATAATGAAATAAATAAAGATATAATGGACACTGAGACAAGGACAGTGAGCCGCATAAATTTGTAGGCGATCGGATATGCCGAGGACATATCAGCCAGTAAAATTTGTCATTAAATCACCGATAGGCGACATGACACTCGAGCTTACGGTACACAAACACAGGCATAGCGTAGCAACTTCTTTTTTCTTAATACGTGAAATTCATTTAATCGAAAGATACCTTATTATTCTAAGGCTGTCTTCTCGATAAGAATAATCGAAAGTATCTCGAATAAATTTACGAATAACGCTACATCCGAATTCGAATTCAGTCTGCCTAATTTCAGTCTGTGAAAATTGTAAAGAATAATGAAACGCTCGTCAAATCTATATCACTGGTGCCTTCAATTATCAACAGACGATTTGAAATAAAAAATCATAAACACTAGCCGAGATAATTGTTTTCCACTGGCGCGCACTTGACACTAGGCGCGCTACGTAAGTAATTTGAGCATATGTCGTTTGGGGGTCATATTCCTGAATTCACTCATAGTTTAAGGAGATAAGTATATAGACATATTAGTATGCGTGCGACACGTGTTCATAATGTAAGGCTTACGTTCTATTTATGCTCCGATTAAACAAAATAAATGAAAGTTATATGTGACCGTTGACCAAATTCTAACGTAGGCAAACAAAATATAATATTTCAATGGAACTGAGGAAAAATAAACATTACATTTTTTATTTATTTCTAAGGAATAATATTTATATGCGCTGTTTTTTTTTTCTTTCTTTTTTTTCTTTTCTTTTCTTTTCTTTTTTTTCTCTTTTTTTTTTCTTTTTTTTTGTGCAATAAAATTCCAATTCTTATATATGTATAATAAAGTCTAATTTACTGTACATTTATATATGTTGTTATATAACGCAAATTAACAATATTAACAGAACGATAATTAATAATGGCAAATGCTTGGTAATCTCATAAGGGCTCAAATTTCTAAATTTCTATTAATTTCATCGTTAACGCACGAATATTTTGTCCTTTTGAATAAAACGCAATTCCTAAATCCATACGTCATATGACAAAATTACAAACTCTATACCCGACCACGGAAACACAAGAGATCCTACATTTGATTGTAAAATACTAATGAAAAAAAAAAAAAAAAAAAAAAAAAAAAAAAAAAAATTTGCGAGGAAAATAATTTATAATAATATATTATAAGGACAGTGGTTATATCGGCTATTCAAAACCAACTCAAATTCTCAATTTAGTTGTGCTATTGAACAGAATTCACAATAAAAATAATGGAACCTTTGTTTGTTTCGGTGCTTCTCTCCTCACTTGCACTAACTCTCTCTCTCACTCTCTCTCACTCTTTTCCCCCGTCCTCGAGGCGATCCGGCCAGCCACCACCAGCACCAGCACCATCACCACCATCACCACCACCACCTCGAACCACCTCGCAATCTCGCTCACTCAACGTCTTCGTCAAAGCCTTTGTTCTGTTCTCGCGCGTCCGAAGAAAATCAACACACCGATAGCCGATGGTTGCGTTCGACTTCGACGCCACTCCCCTCCTCCTCCTCAAACTCCATTGCCGGCAGCATGACGACAGCGGATAGACCGGCCGATCCAATTTTTATATACAGTATTCAATTAGTAAGTAACGGTCGTCCATTGTGCATAAAGTATTTGACGGCACGTGGTCGAATCTACTAAGCCTCCACCTCTTCTGCATTCTGTTCCAGCCAGATATCATTTGTGACATTTTGCTCATTCGCATTCGCCGTTAATTCTTCATCGCTGATGATTGATTTTATACCGTATGTATGCATGTCCATTTATACTTATTTAATGCAGAATTTTTTCTTCCTCCATCTCTCGCCAACGTGATAATGTTGCGCGATGTATGCTAGGCGAGCTACGCCGAGGCGGCTTTAGCTTAATATGATTTTTTCAGTAATTTCATTTAAAATTTTAAAATTTTTAAATTTTTTACGCTAGTCCACGAACAGACGTTTCTTATACATCAATAAATAATTATGTTTTCTAGGTACGTGAACTCTCTTGAGAAGTAAGATTGATGGAATTGTTTTAGTAGACAGACTAGACTCTTGAAGTTCCATTCGATTTATCGAATGATAATCTTTTGGTATTGATTGTTGTTTGGTATAAGTAGTAATTATTGTGTTTGCCGAATGTGTAAGTTTTATAATAAACCTACCATTCTTGTATAATTGTCGTATAAATTTAATTTTATATATAATTCTTGCATAAATATCGTTTTTAAATTTATAATAGCGAATTTGTGGAATTTCGTGCAAATGTTAAAACCTTTATATTGTGTAATAATTAACGAGTTTATAATTTTGTAAACATAGATGGAAGTCGAAGGAATAAGTTTTTAATAATAAACAGTACGTTATAGGTCCAGGTATGACGGTTTATGCAATCGTAAGTAAAATATGTAAATTAGTATCGATAAAATTTCGTCTTGAATTTTTTTCTTCCATAAGATTATTATGTGTCGCTCGATTAAAAATACTGTTTGTACAGTTAAACAAATGGATATAGAGATTCAGAAAGATAAAAGAGGCGAAATGCTGCTCGGCGGTCTCCCAATCGATACATTGACATGATTTGCAAATATCTTTCGGCCAGGCCATTGCACAGCTGGTTATCGAATTGGAAAGTATTTACTTTATTTAATTACAACATCATTGTTAATGCTTATGACTTGAGACGTCGATTGTTCAAATTAATAATTAGAGCTCGATATGAATATTTCATTTAAGGGGACTTAATCTTTGAATCATACAGATGTATGCTTATAATTTCAATCGTGAATGATTCAGATTAATTCGGACGTGGCCAATAATTGAAATCGAAAATCCTGATCAACCATTACATGCCATTAAAAAAGTATGTTCCATTATTTTAATTCAATAATAATAATCATCAAGTTGTTTGGATCATGAAGTTGGTTAGGAACCGTAGTTTATGTACTCGGAACACGTATGAATGACATATGAATATTTCAATTATTCGAAAGTTCGAAACTATTCGTTTTAGGACCGAACATTGTCCTTTTTTCGAGCAATAATTCACAAAAAACCGTAGAGAATTTCGAGTGAAATTACATTTGGGAGACGACCGTACGCAATAACGAAATTGTCCGCGCTTTTTCTCATTATTCGTCCAAGCAACGAATGATATATGATTAATCGCTTAATTAGCCTGGCTTTCGTGCTCCCCAATAAACCTTTAGTGCCAATTTTTTTCCTCGATTAAAGGCACACAATACATAAACACGTATTGTGGCTATTAACAACATGGCGCGTTGGAGAGTTCGAATGTATCGATATTATAACCTTACGACCATGCTCGTTCTCACTTTAAATCTGTATTATAACGAAAGGCATAAACCGGGTTGGGAGGCGGGAGGGGTGTATACGGTTAGGATTTTGAAAGGCCAAAATTACACGCGTACACACTTTTTCGTGAAAATCGGTCGACGACTACGTATCGAATTTTCTTTCTATTAATGGAGGATGGACAATTGTATTGTAATTTGTTAGGGATTTATGATTCGTTACTCGTAAATGTTCTTGAAAGACAATATTTTTTCAGGGCACCGTCTGTCAAACAAATCGGAATTTCATCCACATTCAAGAAAATAAGGTGGTAATTCGGCGGAGCATATACGTTTTTTTATTGTTTAGATGGTCAAAAAATCATTAGAGCTACGACTTTGTTTTTTTCCTACATATTTCATCTCATTTAAGAATATAATCACATTAGATCATCACGTATTATTAAGTATTTAGTAGAATATGCTATTTATAATGTTATATATATATATATATATATATATATATATATTACTTATATGCAGAAAATTACGTTTTTTATAGTTACTAGCTGCACATTAGAATAATTATGAATAATGTTAAGCTCTAGTTATATGGATATTCCTATTAAAGTCTAGACTCTTAAACGATTTATTAAATTTTATTACTTAAATAATTACAAACAAATCGCTAGTAATTGCGTGGCAAATATCACCCCCCCCCTCCCCTAATTATTATCCCCCCAGCGAACTCGAGTACTACTAAGAGTACTACTAAAGAACGGGACAAGAACAGTTTCTCCTCAGGTCAGCCCCACTCGCAAATGACAATGTGAAATTTTCCCAGACTTTTGTCAAAATCCTATAACGGCTCGTCCTGATGTCGACTACGCTTCTTCATTATTCGAGTCTATAATAATGCGAGAATTATTTTAGAATGATATTTAGAAGGGAGATGATCGTATGTGGCCATCGTCGCGTGCGCATTGTGATAGAATTCGTCGAGGGATAATAAGCAAAGTGCAATGTGAATAAAAATGGATAAATATTAGCGTAATCCGTGGATTGGGGCATTGAGTTAAATGATTTATAATAAAAGAAGCCATTTTATTGTCAACGCCTGTATATAATTATAATCTATAAGTAGGTTAGTTTATTCATTTATATCGGTGGCGGAGGAGGAGGAGGAGGAGGAGGAGGAGCGGAGATAATTCCATTAATTCGAATACTCGCCTTAACTTGTATATTGTTGTTGCTCTTCTTATTATAATGAAAAATTTTTAATTGTTAAGTTCGCTGACGTGATTGTATTTTTAATCGTATGATTATTTGGGACAAACGAAACGAGGAGTAGGAGTAGAGGTAGTTAGAAGAAATGAAAATTTTGGTAAATAATTATTGTAAGATATAATTGTTTGAAGTGCTTTTATCGTGGAACTTTGAAGGATTCAAACATGCATTAAGACTAAAATAATCATCAAAGAACTCTGTTTTATCCATTTATCGGATTTCGTAAATTTTTCTCTAATCTTAGCATCGAGATATTCCTATTGTATTATTTATAATTGAATTTCTTGAAACTATTATTTAAAAAGCATTTTAAGTGAAAATTTTTTATAGCAATAATTAAGATGTCGCCTAGTTGATTAACATATTTATTTTTAAGATCAGTGTATCCGAATTAATGCAATTCAGGTTTTATTTAATCATGTCGGATAGGAACAAAGACGCATTAAACGAATTATAAAAATTCATCAAGTATTAATAGCCCTTTTGATGTAATCGAGATAATAGTACACTCTTGAATATATATTGGGATTATATTCTTGAATATATATTCTTCGTGGCATCCCATAAAAGCGCCATAAGGTGTATATCCAATTATTGCGTTACTTACAACACCCACAATCTCATTATGCACTAAGGGGTCGGTCGTGCGTTGTCCCATTTTCTGACGAATTTAATGTCGCTGCTCAATATTGCAAATGCTGACGTTGTCAATTTTTTAATAATTCAATGGACGTGTACGCACAATTTATTTATCGCGTATCCTCAACGCGACGGATTATTGAATTTCAAAATTTTACGCTCGATAGTCGCGCAGCTTTGTCACAAAAATTTGAAACCACGTTACATCCAGCGCACTCTTTTTGTTTTGTAAAACAATGATTAAATCTCCGTCGCTGATTGGCGAGATATTGCTCAGCTTTGAAAACTAAAAAATGGAAATGGAATATAATATAATGGTGGCTCGAGAAAGGGAATTTTACAATTAATAAGCCGGTGATAATAAACACCTTAGAATCCAGTCTAATATAATGAGAATAGATGTAGCGTCCTTTCGTTCACAAGAGTCTAGAAGAAACAACAGAGCCGTGAGCCGGGAATCTTTATGAGACGAAATTAACGATAAATCGCTGTGGTTTTAAGTTTGTTTCGCGTGAAAGTGGATGGTGCTTTCGCGGGATTAAGTTACATCGCACGAAATGACGGTTATATTCGCAGCATATTTGCGTTGTCCCCGCGTCTATCTGCGTTTTAGATAAATTAGAAAAGCCTCTGCCGGACGTGTGGAATTTCATGTAAATTCGCGACTGCAACTCGATTCGCGGAACGTCATTTAGTCTTAGAGTAGAATAAACGATCGGACTCGCGCCCGTTTCTTCTCTCGTCTAGGACGAAGCTGTTGTTTTATTTATTTTTTTATTTTTTTTTTTTTTTTAGAGGTCGTAACGTACGTGTGCACAATGTTAACGATGATATACTCATAACTTCAGTCTTCATACGAGCGATAAACTTTAAATTTGCATCTCTTAAGTGCATCAGAGATCATTAGATTTCTATGAATAATTTTAAGTTTTCTACGACATTTCGCCGAGATTAAAACGATCTGGACTGACAAAATCGTTGGCCCTCATTAGGCGCGTATTTCAATAATTGATATGAACTTGAAATCTATACGACACATCACCTATGTCACTAGTAATTATTAATAAAATTCAAGTCCATCAAAACTTATAATAACTTAACCATTCTCACTAACTATTGCATTAATCGTTGTAAACAATTTAAATACTTATTTTTGTGCTTTATTTGCTTTAAATCTGAAAGGTATTAGTTCCATAGTTATTAAATATTACTCGATGCCCATTGTCTTCTGAAAATGAGAATTTGCAAAAATCAAAAACCTCCGATAAAAGATAGTAGTTTAGGCGTCATAACGAAGTCAATTGAAACACCACATAGAGACAAACTACTCATCCATCATATTAAATATTAATAAAGAATGAAAGGAATAAGTTATAAGTATTCTCGGCCGATATATAATTAAGCAATTCGAGATTAGGATTTAAATGCTCGTTCATTTCGTTCTATTTGTTGTGATCGTTGTTCGAACAATCGGTAAAATATTATATAACGAGCGTATGGTCGAATTGCGCCTTAACGTTTATTGCTTCGATTCGTGAATACTTGTAAGCATTTTACATAGGAAATAATAAATATATAAAACCTATTAGAAGCTACGAACAGCAAAGTATTTTTTGCTTTAAGCATTTATTTTATTGCAATGTCATAATACAAATATAAATATATATATAAATATATATATATATATATATATATATATATATATATATGTTTTTATAGATATCTTAATATTTTTACTTTCAAAATAAATGTAAAATAAATTAGTATTTTATATACAAATTTATTTATTTTATTTTTTTTCCTTAGTATATTGATCAAATAAAAGAAAAACGAACAAAAGCAAAAAGAAAAAAAAATGCAAGAATCAGATTTTCCTTATAAACCTTTTAACGATATTGTTGCTGTCAATGAAGAGTCAATGAATAAATGTAGATACAGTGAAAACCAACATACGTTACCTCCAACTCCAGCTCTAGAAAAATTAACGTTCCAACAAGATGTTATAAGAAAAAAAGATTTGATTTTATCCAATAACGAATATTCTATTTCTTCGACAATTAACGTACAGGAAATTGATTCAGCTAAGGAAGAATATACAGATAATTGTTTAAAAGACAACCGACCAATTGAGAATGAAACTACAGAATCCTCGATACATGGAGGAGAAAACGACGCAACATTTAAGAAAAGTGAAAAGTCTTTGGAATATGAAACTGTAGAGGTAAAATCCTTTCAATATGTACCACAACAAGCACAAATTCTACAAGATCATGAAAATTTACAAAATTCGCAAATTTTGGAAGATGTCAATCAGAAACCACCTAAGCGTAAAAGAGGCAGACCTCCTACCAAGCATTTATTAATGCAACAAGTGCTATCGGAAAACCATTTTGAAGTACCTAGACAGAACAACCAAAGTCATATATGCTTAAGAAAAAGAATAAAAATCGTCGAGACAGGTGGGACGAGGGCAAAGACGATGCGTTTAGAGAGAAGAGAGATGCCTCGAAGAGCTCTAAAGCATTTAAATAGATATTCAACGAAAGTTAAGTGGATTAAGAAAGATAATGTTAAGGCAGCAGAGTCTAGAAAATCAAAAAAAAAGAAAGCTGTAGGGCGTCCAAGGCAGAAAGTGAAAATTTCTCAACGTAAAGCATCCTTAAGAATGATGAAAAAAATACGTAAGAAACGAGGGATAAAAGATGTTTCACAAAATGAAAATAATTTTGGCCCATCGAGGACAAGGTCTACCATTAAAAGGCCACGACGGAAGAAGAAGATAAACATATCTGATCCTATATTTCACGAACCATTCAAATATGGCTGGAGGCGCGAAGTTGTCTACCGCGCTTATACTAATCAATCGCGAGCCGATGTTTATTATTATTCACCGGAAGGAGAAAAACTCCGAAGTTTCGTGGAAATTAAAAAGAAACGTAAATATTCATAATAAATTTATTTTATAAGTTACCAAATGAATTACAAAATTGTAGCGTAGCAAATAATATGCTAATTTCATGTATAAACGGTAAATGTAAATCCTGTTTTAGTAATATGAGTACAGATTAATGATTTCATATAGACAATGATTTGTTATAAATG
>NW_011948428.1:6182441-6196102 GCF_000503995.2 Ceratosolen solmsi marchali | reverse complement strand
AAAGCGCGAGAGATTTTATCGCGCGCGGTGTGGTGTATATATATATATATATATATATATATATATATATATATATATATATAGTTTATGGAAATATATTCTGTAACAGATTTGATAATCCCGTGTTTATACAATTGATAATAACTAACTGTAAATTAATAATAAATCATGGTATTTTCTTTTATCGTGTATCTGTAATAATTCGAATTTTGAAAATTCGTGGAGCAATTAATTAATTATTTCTTTCTATTTATAGTTCCCAAACGAGGATTAACGATAACGAATTTTACGTTTTACAAAGGTTCGATTGGCATTAACGACCCCTTAACGGAAATCATTCGACTTTCTACAAGAGTAAAAGTAAATATAAAATTTTTAGACATATAGTTAATGTATATTTAATTGATTGAAACTATGTTGAAAAAGTACATTGTAGAAGTTTATTTATTTACAATAAAGCTCGAATCACATTAATTTCTTAATAAAATTGATTTATTTAAATATATATATGAAGATTTAATTTACAATTTATTATTTGTATAATAGAAGTTTTTCTTGTACTTATCAATAACCGAGGAGTGTGTGATTTTTTTTTTTTTTTTTTTTTTTAAAGATAAGCGATATTGTCTGTATGTGTCGCCCTCAACACTTTAGTAATATTTTTTGTGATTTATTAACTCTTATTATTACACATAATTGTATCATAGTGTATTCTTTTATTTGAATGAAAATTAAATATTAAATAACTTTAAGATATTATTTCGTAGATACTATTTTCTAGCAATGCGATAATGGCACGTTTCCTTCTATTCTATTGAATTTCCGTTTAAATCTTATATTTACAACAATAATTCTAATTTCTAATAATCGTATGCATGTTGGGAGTAAATATTTTTTTATTTTGAATAGAAATCAATGCTTTTGCGATCGAAGTTTTCCTCGTTCAATGGAATTAATTTCGTCTATTTAAATACCTAATGATTTATTTATATAATTATCCTATTAACAGATAAGAATTCCAATATTTAAGATTTTTGTGGTGCCATTCTAAATTCTGATAAAAATAATTTTTATTATTATATTATTATCATTGTTTAATTAACTAGTTTTATCTTATTTCATTATCTTTCCTTCATTATCTTACAGATAATCTAGACAAAATTGAAAATGTTTTTAGAAGTATTTTTTGCAATTTGTCACCATTTTTATAATCACCTTTCTTTGCACATTCACATGCACTGCATCCAATTAAACCTTTTTAATTATCAACTTAAATTACAATCCATTTTATTAGAGCATTAACGTTTCAAAATTTTTATGCAATATCTGTTATATTACGCGTACTTACTTTAATGAATAAATTTATTAACAAATGACTGATTTTATTTGTTGACAAGACTTTATTACAATAAATATTTTAAATTAAATTTATTCAATAAAATTAAAGTCAGCTCCGTGTAGATAATAATTATATATAACTTATCAATCTATTGTTATACGCAAATAAGGAAAGCTCGTCGCATTTGTAGGTAATTACTTCAGTATCACATTCAAAGTTTCAAATACTTTTATTTTTAATTGTAATCTGTATTAAATTGATATGTGTCTGTATCAGTATATAAAACTATACTTGTCTAAATTATAAATATATAAATTTTGTAATTATATACATTAAATGTGGACAAATCTCATACTTTTTTTTTCATAAAAAACAATGCGAGCGTTATGAAAATATTTCTTTTATTTGCTCAAATTAAGAAAAAAAAAAGTGTCGTGTAATAAAAATATTTGTAAAATTAAGTTAAAAACTTACAAATACTATAAATATTTCAATAGCTTCTTTTATAAAGATTGGGAACAAATAAGAAGAATGTAATACGTCCAATTAGTTACAAATATAAGAATAATTACATTAATTTCTTTGAATTTAAGAATTTTAAGAATTATTATATTTTTGAGAAATACATTCGATCTATATCCCCATTTGTACTATTATAATCAAATGAGATGAATTATTAACATAATATCCCGAATTTACGTCGTTGATTTTTAATAAATCTTTTGTTATTTAGTGGAACAAAATTTTTATGATATATTAATTAAATTATTACAATGTTGCAAGTGCTATAGTTGATTCTACAAAAAACAAAAAACAAAAAAAATTGAATCATCGCCAGATGTTTTTTTACACGTATAAAGTTCGTTAACTTACTCAAGACACTTTGACGATGATTATAGAAATGGAAGAGCTAGGATTTCCACATTGAAAAAGTAAAAATGATAAAGTTGAGTCCTACGAAAAGAAAAATTGATTTCCAGAAACAAAAATAGTAATCATTTAACGAATTAAATAATTTACAAGCAAAGGATTAAGTTTACACAATCATACACTTATTTATTAATATTAATTATAATTAATATAATTTTATTAATTCTATCGTTATTTAACGTTCTGTTTTGTGTGAGCTTTATTGTATTATTAATTCATATCAAAGTTACGTTGATTAATTATAACGTTAAGTGTTAAATAGTTATTATACATTAATTATACGTAATTATACATTACGTTTAAACAGTATTTAACAATGTTCTTCTATTTTGCTTTCAGAATATTAATAATCATATTGGTGATGGTACAAGTAAACATGTAGAAAAAAAAGAATTGCTTTTAAATCACCAATCACACGTTGAAAATCCTTCGTTTAGCGAAAGTAATTCGATATCTTGGGATAATGGACTTTTAGATACAAATTCTAATGGGAATACTCTTCTAGAAAATGAATATGGCAGAATAAGTGATCTTCCCAATCTACAAGTTTGTAATAAACAATTGTAAAATTATGATTTATGTTTAATAAAATCTAAAAATTTTATTTATAGTATGACTTTACTCAAGATTGTAAAGCTCAAATAAAAGACTACGAATCAATTTCATTGAATGTATCGTGTGCAAGATTTTCTCAGGATTCTATATCCCCTGATAATATCATAGAAAACATTGTATGTATTGATTTTAATAAATTCTCCCATTTACTATCAGTGTTTATAATGATATAGGGGATCGCTTACGCTAATAATAATTAAATACATTTTTCAGAAGACATCGAGCAATCATGCAGAAAATTTACATAAGAAAAATCAAGAATGTCCGTCTAGATTAATCAATATTAAGGAAAATGTATCAAGGAATTGCAATAGATTACCGATAAAAGATATGAATATTAAAAGAAACGATTTAATCGAAGGGAGCAAATTGGATGACAAAATAACAGAAGTTATTGAAGAAAACTGTGATATTGAAAGTTCCATTCCAAATCAACATAAACCTTATCGATCTTTTCTCTCGCCGAATATCAATACTAATCCCATTACGATGGAAGAAAAATCCAAATTCTTCATAAACAATTGTTCGATTTCAGTAGCGACGGAGACTAATAATAACAATATTATGACAAAACATAATAGTATTATCATACCTATAGAAGAGTGATTATTCAAAATTTATTTATTTTTTTGATAATTTATTTTTATTGCATGTGTTTAATGTCTTATTTATTTATCATTAAATGAAATTGCATAGGTTTAGGAAAATTTTATCAAACACCGTTCAACAAAAACATCATCATTCTCTACTGTCGTTTTTTACCGCATACGACATACTTAAGAGAATATTTAATCTTTTAAGTATTGAAGATTTGTTAAATGCTCAAAAAGTCTGTAAGATGTGGAATATCTTTATAAATGAACCGACATTCTGGAGAAAATTCATACTAAATAATAATCAAATAACAGATCAGATTGTCGATGCTTTAATTGAACATAACACCGAACACTTGATAATTCACAATGACAATGATAATTGGGAGAGATTCCACTTTATTATTAAAAAAATAGTACCTCTTAAAGTACTTGAATTGTGCGACTGTCCTGGGACTGTCGTAAGTTGGGTTATTCATAGCTGCCCACAGTTAACAACAATCAGAGCATTATCAATTACAAATGAGGAGTTTGTCCTGCCTTATTTGAAATTCCGTAGCGAATGTAAAGTATTGCAGCTGCAATGTGTGACCACTATGACATTAACGATCGTGCTTCAGAATTTCATGGTATTTCAAAGTCTAACGCACTTGGTAAAGTATATCTATATATATATATATATATATATATATATATACACACGCACGCACTCACGCACTCACGCACACACGAAACAATTTTTAATGAATTCATAAATGATATAGAATGTTGTGTAGCTTGGATATCTGTAATTATTATTTTATTAAAATGAAAATATTAATTGTAATATTATTTTTGATGTTCTAGAGTCTACTGACAATAAACAATTTGACAGAGCAGCGATTTGATTTTCTATACCAGTTGGTAAATTTGGAGGATTTAGAATTAGGCCAATTCAATGGGAAAGTTGGAACAAAAACGAATGATATGTCGTCGTATCCCCATCTATCGTTTTCTAACTCATTTCTTACTTTACACAATTTAAAACGTTTCAGACTCGAAAATATAAAAACATTATGCTTCACTCGCCTTCTACAGATCATTAGCAAATTAAAGAAATTGACTAACTTGGAATTAGCGAATATTACATTGACACAAGAATTTGAAGATCACTTGCACTTATGTACAAATATTAACAGATTATTGCTTTCACCAAACTATGATACAACTCCAGCATGCAGTAATACTAGAATTTTAAATAGTATTTATAAATTAAGAAAGAACTTGAAACACTTCATTTGGGATTTTTCTAACGAATCCTTTCAGTTTTCGCAAACGTTCTGTCAACAATCGAGAAAATATATACCAATTTTGTCATGCCAACTTGACCAAAATTTAACAAATATCCACTTGAACGACGGCAGCAGCTTGTATAACAAGAAATTTAAACAAATCATAAAACAATTGATGAATGTCGCGTGTCAAGATATAAATTACATCTGCAATTGCTGGAATATAGATGCGATATCGTCGTCATCTTTGCAAAAATTTTGTAACGCAATCATACCAATGACTAAAGTAGAATTATTAAATATTAGTTAAATAGACAATTAAATCCGAATGATGAAAGTTTGTCATTAGGATTAAATGTAACTTAAAACGATTTATTAACTTGGCATTAATTAATAAATTAAACATATGCTTTACGATATATTTCTTTTTTTTTTTCAATAAACGTTTAATAGTAACGATAGTGGTGTTTTATAACGTTTATAATTTTATTTCAATTTTATGTTTGATATTTGTAATTGTAAACATTTTCGGCTTTTTTTTTTTTTTTCTTTCATTTTGATTTTGATAAAATGTGTAATTTTTACATGAGTGTGGAACATACATAATAATTAAATGTTAAAACTTAAATAAGTCCGTACAATTTTATTATTTAATTTTATATTTCAATTTTTTTAATTTACATATATATATATATATATATATATATATATATGTTTTTGTTGATAAAATATCCATATCGATGGTCAAATTATCGAAGCTTCGTATTCGTTGGTAATAAGGATATCTATTCGGTCGTTCGGGATAAGTTTGAGGAATATCGATTTCTGCATTACCAACATTGAATACCTCCTCGAATAACATTACATGGAATACTTTGGAATAATTAGCAGTTGATAAAGCAGTTTTCTCCAACTTTCAAGTTGGGCCGAGTAATGTTGAGTAATATTATAAAGTAGAATGTATGTCATTAATATGCCTTATCCGTATGTCGTTGTATTTTCTTTCAATGTTTTTGATTCGTAAGATCCTTTCATCCTTTCATGCCCTTTATAGCCAATCTGTTTTTAAATAATATCATATTACATAAATTGGTGCGACATCTGTTTTAAAATATATAAAAAGATTTCATTATATTACGATGAAAATTTAATCGTAATTAACACATTTACACCTCTTTTTCTTAACTAAGTGTAATTAAAAATTTAACGGGAAGAAATTTTGCTCTCTTCTTTTGCTAGATCAATACCCAATAGAAATGTAACCAATGTAAAGAAATTTAAATTTAACGGGGATTGAATTGTTTTTCAACCCGTCGTTATCACTTTATAGAAAAATAGAAAATTAATTGAAAGCATTTTAAGTAAGATCCGAAGTAAGAAAATAAATTAAGTTAATGTTTAGTATAGTAATATAACGTAATAGAAATAGTAAGATTACCAGTCGTATAGACAGGTGCGTTAAATATTACCAGTTGATGACGAATTAATGAGAAGTTTTCCTACCGTAATCCTCCACCCTTTGTGTATTTAATTAGCTGGATTGATGAAAGCTCGCAGATTCCCAGATTTATAAATGTTAATGCTTCATAAAAAGTTTTAACACTCATGAAGTTAATGGTTTTTATTGATATTCTGTAAAAGGCACACAAGTAGATTATTAAGAAATTTATCGTTTCAAAGTTTTTAACGTAAACTGATTGTCGGACGCTTATGTCTTCGTTGAAACGATATCAGCAAGAATCTTTCGAACAACATTATAGTTTTATTCTTAAAAGTATGACCGACATCCTAATATTTGTTTCTCATTATAACATGAAACTTTCTTGCAACGTAATGCGCCCCACATGGAAAAGAATTTTTCCACTCTTTACTCAATAATAATATTGCCGTCGAAGTTAATCGTTAAATTTAATAATAACTTGAGATATTTATATTACGTCGACCTATTGTCAATATCACGAACAATGAAGAAGTTTCGATTTTCTTCAATACAAACTACCGTCAAAAAGTCTAGTTTTATGGAATTGAACGTAAATTGAAACGTAAAAGCAGCCGACATTAATTAACGTATTATGTATTGATAACTGAAATTTATTAAAATCCTGAATATTAATAGGTAATTTACTTAAATGATACTTAAATCGCGAGCTCATTATCAAAAGCCATTATGTCATAAAAGACGTAATGTACGATTCGTTATTTACGATATTACATCGTCATTTACAAATCCGTTATTGTTTCCGATAATTGTTGGCTGTTAATTAAATGTCGCCTTCTCAAAAAAATTAATCCAGCAAATGACACGCTTCTGATGCTTACAATGTTTACATTCATTTATATCTCAAAAAAATATTTGTATTTACTTTCATAGTTTCTGTTTTTAAAATTATAAATCTGTAAAATTATCTTTGCTCTCTTGATATCCTCTTGATCTCCCATAATTTTCTCACATTCTTAAATAGAATTTATCTTTAAGTATAATTTGATCATTGTAAAAAAAGTTGTGAAAGTGTATGTTTCAAAGTGTATTTGAATCATTTATATAAACTTTAAGTTGCGATCATATTGTGCGAAATATAAAGCTTACATCTCTCTCCCCCCCACACGCACGTTGACGTGTAAGATGCAGCGCGAGGTATTTCAGATTCTTGAAAACTTAATGAAGCTTTGTCAGTCAATTCTCTTAGAGCTTTGTGTCTCAATTCTCTCTCTCTCTCTCTCTCTCTCTCTCTCTCTCTCTCTCTCTCTCTCTCTCTCTCTTCGTTCTTGCATGAGATGTTCGTCGAGCTGCGCATTTCGCGTACTCCGCACAAAAGCCCGTGTAACTTAATATCCCCGAATAAAGATGATCGTCAATCAGCAGATGGTAATGCGGCGGCAGTAGCGGTGGTGCATCTCACCGCCCCTCCCCCCACCATCCCGCGCGAGTGCCGTACAATAGCTCTCACCCCCCGTTGGGTTGGGGCATTGCCACTCCAAGGGGTGGCTCTTTTCCGCGAACGGAGATCTTATCGCGACCCGTCATAGAACGTGAGCCGGGTCCGTGATTGCTCCTCTCCCAGCCTCCCGATATCGCCCACCACTGATCCGGCCAGTTCGACCAATTCGAAGCGACGGAGCGACTCGAGCCTGAAGCAGCCACCCCGTCCCCCCGTCCCAATCCCCGAGCCACCAAGTAGCAGCCGCTTCAGGCTCATCAGGCCTCGTCAGCGAACCATCAGAGGACCGTCGCCAATTATCACCTCCGGGCCTACAAGCCCTTTTAATTAAGCGCGTAATCAATTAAGGATTTAAAACGCAAATCGATACCGTGTTCTCGGGCAAAATTACGGCGGGGCTTTAGTGAGTTTACATTTGCATGTGAAAAGTTGTAACATTTGTCAGTGGTGGTTGCGCGTGCCTTTTATTTTCAGCGACTATGTTATTATTCGAGGCGCTCGACGGACTTCGGGGCCATGCGAATGTAAGTCTTGGCGTTGATCCGAAAAGGAAGCAGATCAGATTGGTGGCGGCGGATTAGTGGCTGATGGGGCGGGCGGGTGGGACGGGTGCGACGGCAGGGGTCGTAGGGGAGTCTTTTCAAAGGCGATGTCGTTTTTTTTTCACTCGTAAACCTTGAAGTTTGATAGCTGAAATTTGAGAAATGTCAAAAGTTTTGCTTATTATTATTAGATGTATTAATGGTGTGGTGGTGGTGGTGGTTAGTGGGTGCGACAGAGCGCGATCGCTTCGCGTATTCTTTCGAGGAGTAAATACAACGGGTAGACTAGATCCTTACTGAAAACAAAAGACAGCGCAAATGTTCGGGAACTAACACCGAGCCAGCATTCTTGCGATCGTAGAAGAAGTATTCTTATCGTTGTATTTTGAAGATAAGACGCGGATCGCCAAAGTCAGTCCATTCTACGCCAATGGAATTCGCCATTTTGGAGCGTAGCTGCGATGCTGATGCCCAAAGCTCTAAATTGCTAAAATAGCATAAACTGCGGAACTGTCTTCAACATGCGAATCTTTCAAATGAGCTTTGGAGGTATGGGCCCCCGCCCCCCCCCCCCCACCCGCACATCGCCATCTACCATCAATCATTTACCTCGCCACCACGGCCACCACCTCCAACATCATCTTCCAACATCGTTATTATTATCTTTAAAATCTGAATCTCATTAGTTGGCAAGGGAGAGCGCAAACACGGAAGTGGAATGTTTGCGACAACAAAGCCATTGGCGCGCCCCGAGGCTGCACATTGTGCGAAAAATTCGCATGTCAATCCGGTGACAAGCTCGCAGCACACAATGCTGCCTCCCACCCTCCCCCTCCGTCCCACCGCACTAAAAACCCCTACCCCGTTAGCCATCTGTAAGCTAATATTTTGATGTATCAGAGGCCAATTACAAATTAATACCACCGTCTTGTTTCCTCTCGACCAGCAGCCGATCGCGCACAAAGTCCACGCGTCAAAGTTATTCCAGGCGAAAGGCCGTTTCCGCGGGAGCCGCGGCACGTGACCAGCAGCCGATGTCGTCTCCCCTACCTCTATCCACCTCCACCTTCCGCCCTCCATCCAGCACACGTGCCAAGCAATCTAAATCTAATAACGCAAACAGCTCCACCGCCTCCCCCCGACCACTACCCCACCCATCCCCTTCTCAGTCACTAGTCCAGTCCCCAGTCCCTAGTCCCCCTGGAGCCACGGGTCGCGTGTAACGGGACACCATGTGAACTAATCGCTTCGAAGTGCTCGGCGAGTGGAGGAGGAGGAAGAGGTGATGGTGGAGGTAGAGGAGGAGAGGACGCGGTATCCTGTTTCGCTATTTATTTGCCGGGTGTGAGTGGGAGAATGGAAGCGCGGCATCGGCGAACCTCGAGGCTGCTCGATCGGTCGCTTTGCCCATCATCGACTCGACGTTCCCGACACGTCGCGTGTCCTCGCCGCCTGTGGCGCCAAGGCTACTTTAGACGTCCTCCAGGTCCGTGGTAATGGTCGGGTGGGGTGAGTGTATCCAGTGAACGGGTGTACTCGATCGATTGCTCTTTTGATGGAGTTTTGGCGGTTAATGCTGCATTGTGGGGGGAGGGGGAGGGGGAGGGGGGAAGGGAAGCAGCCCCTCGTTACGAAGTCTTCGATCGATGGATTTCTCGCGTATTGTTCGGATTCTCGCGGCTCTGCAATGACCGAATAACGGAAATCGTTTTTACTTACTGGATATTTAGCGCTTAAAGGCTTTTAATTGATGGACGGAAGTGACTCGTGGCTTCTGCCTCTCCACCTCGGCTGGTCCAATGGTCTTTGCTAGCCAAGTTCAATGTCGCGGTGATACAATTAA
This sequence comes from Ceratosolen solmsi marchali, assembly GCF_000503995.2. Classification (NCBI taxonomy): domain Eukaryota; kingdom Metazoa; phylum Arthropoda; class Insecta; order Hymenoptera; family Agaonidae; genus Ceratosolen; species Ceratosolen solmsi. The sequence goes on along the minus strand of NW_011948428.1, from coordinate 6,186,030 downwards.
CGATTGACGCCATTGTAAATATCCATTGGCATTATTAATTAATCAATGGTCGACGGTTAATCGGGAATTAATCGTAAATAGTGGATATTCATTTAAAAGGATTGAATAATTACTTTGATCGTTTGGCTTATAATAAGTATGATTGCGATAATTTTTTTTTCTTAACTATTAAACTAAATATTGTAAAGCACGACTATTACGGTTTTGGGCGCTTGTTGCAAGTACCATTTGAAAAAATTCACTATGCACTGCGCGTTAATGAAATAGAAAATGATTGAACTTTGGAAACAACAGATCTAAGAGATGCGCGCGCACGCAGGCGAACTATATATATACATAAGTATAGATGGGAAATTGATTGGGAAAGAAGGTGAAATTTATGAGATAGCAACGTACTTAAAAAAAAAATCGAGTTTTAACAATATTTTACCATTAAAATAAATATTAAGAAGGAAATACAATCGTGTACAAACACATAGTAATGTGAAACTGAGCGGTGCGCTCGTGTGTTGCGTTGCTCATTAATAGACAAAGTAAAAGTCAGTTTCAGGGTTGGAAAGGGGAGAAAAATTTCGGCTAGCTTTATAAAATGTTCGATTGTCGTGAAAAATGTTTGGGAACCTTGCGAATGAAATATTCTTTTCCAATGTGGAAGTATTTTTAAACAATTTAAAAAATTATTTTCTGTTTTAAATCAATTTTTTTCTCAATTATTGTATCTATAATTTTTATCGTATATTGACAATTTGAAACGAATTGTTTAGATTTTTTTAATCGTTTCAATTCAATTGCATAAGCGATGTTTGCTTGAAATAAACGATTTTTCCAAATATAATGAATAATGGGCAAAGGTATTAGAGAAAGCATGTCTGAAAGGTTACGTTTCCCACGAAAAATTCTGAATTTTAATCGTCGAATTATTCATCATCAATGACTCGTAATTGCTAATCACTAAAATATGTATTATAAAAAATAAATTATTAAAAATTGTATTATAAAACAATATAAAAAAATAATAATATAATATTATTTATCGATTTATTTAATTATTGGTTACATCGAATGCTCTCCCAATCTCATCTTTCTAGCTTAGAAAGTAATTGATTAATGGCTCTGATTGATATGATTATTTGGATTACTTTCATATTGATGTGTTAAGAGTAATTGGCGACTCGAATAATTAACAGAGAAATCAATTGCACAGGAGTAATAATTTCTTTGGGTAAATTTAATAAATAGAAACAAACTATGTTTGATGAATTCAAAATGTTTAATTCCCAAGAAGTTTTCAGATTTTTTTAATAATATACATTAACAAGGCAAGTTAGCTTTCTTTTTACTATTTTTTGTCTTCGATAATGGATTTACATATTTGCCTTTTGCGCAAATCGTTGGCGAAAAATTACAAAAGAACACAAACAACAACAACAAAAAGAGACAAAAAAGAAAAGAACAAACGTGTAAAAGCATGAAAAACGCATGAAAGCTCAATTCAGTGCTTTTCGAAATTTAATGTATGTGTGCATATAAATGAAATAATTGTTATGTCTGTTCAGATTCTTATACATGGTATTATTATATTGGAAAAAGAGAGACACCATGTTAATTGTATTTAATAATAAATTGTAAACAAATGAATTTACATAAAATGAAATACGGGAATCAAGGCATTATAGCTTTCGCTTAGTGAATTCTGAGTTTTATCAAGTCGATAGAGACTTACTTTTTCGTATCTCTCTCTCACTCTCTCTCTCTCTCTCACTTTCTCTCTCTCTCTCTCTCTCTCTCTCTCTCTCTCTCTCTCTCTCGTATACTTTCATAGGTTCCGTATAAGACATGTTTGGACCAATTTATCAAACAATCCGATTCAATTATACGCTTTTTTTGTTTTTTACATTATGGAAACCATACATGACTTTACAGTGCTCTAAGTCAATGGATATATTATTAAAAATTGAAAATTTCCAACTATCGCTTGGACAGTTTTCAACAAATCCATCAAAAATTCTTAAATTTTCGTATCGTTTGATTTTGAGTTTATTTCGTGAAAATCCTCGTGCACTGGAGGAACGAAGCAATGTAAAGTATGGAAAGTCTCTTACAGAAAAGATAAGCTAGATATATTCTAAGATTATGTACATCTATGTATAGATAATAACGATTACTCTACCACTCGCTTCTAAATTATTTTCATTTCGTAGGGCAAATTACAAATACATACGTACTCCCGAATTTTCCTTTTCCCTCTTTCTTTCTCATTATTTTGTACATCCGAAGGAATAATATTTACAAATTAATGTACACGTTACAATTAGTCGCTTTGCTTGTCACGTATGTATACACACCCACACACACACACACACACACACACCCACACCCACACGTATGTATATATATATATATATATATATATATATATATATATATATATATATATATATTTATGATACGTATATTACCCATGTAGCACGCATTAATAGGTAAACTTGCCACATGATAATCGGCTAGTCTGACGAATTTTTATTCATAATTTTTTTTATTTCAGTATTTCTTTATTTCTTTATTATTTTTTTTAATCGATATTATGCGACAAAAGGATGAAAAAAGGATGCTGATGCGTGCACAAGGGAATTTATCGATAAACTCCATTGCATTCGTCCGCGCTATGGAATCTACACTATAGAGTATCTATTACTCATTGATAAGCGATATGTCCTTCTAGTGACATTTTACTCAATTGTTAATGTTTTTCCGTTTACCGCACTGGCAACTGTGTATTCTCCATTTTATGTCCTTTTACAAGCTCCCTCTTCATCGTCATCATCATCATCATCATTATGTTTTTTTTTTCTTTTTCTTTATTTTTTTCCATTTTTTATGTCTCATTTCTTTTTTCTCTTTTTTCTTTTATGAAAAAGTCAACAACCTTGCATTTTATGCTCTCAAATTGAAAAGACAGAGATGCGCGTTACCTTCTCTTTTCAAGTTAAATAGCTTAAAATTTTTCTCAGTTCAAACGTTTCTCATATAACGAAGAGCCTTCTGCCCGAGTCCCCAACTTTTAATGACATTTTTCCCTGTTTCTCCGACAAAGATTAAAAATCCAAAATAAACCACCCCCCTCCCCTCCCTCCAAAAAAAAAAAAGAAAAACGGGAACAGCGAAGGCTTTTCATTACATCTTATACAACATTTGAGATCAAAATTTATATAATTCTTGAAATTTATAATAGCCACAGTTCGGTGACAAATGTTTACAGGAGAAAATTCATCTCTATACTTTCGTACGCCTGTACATTGATACGTATAAATTTCTTAACTACATTGATTAAGAAGAATTGTCGTTTTCAACAGCTCCTCCATCACAAATATACGGCCCCGACATTCACGGGTTGCATTATCGCACAATACGTTGTATTGTGGGCGTTGGATGTGCATCCGGCAGCGATCCTTACCTACATCCGTTCATAACGCTGAATTTCCCTAGAAAAATTACGCCCCCAACAGCTTTACTCTTGAGATGCGCACATGAAAATTCACGGCATTTCATTGCGAATAAACAATGGCTCGAAATGCGTTGAATCGTGGGA
>NW_011948428.1:6177441-6179941 GCF_000503995.2 Ceratosolen solmsi marchali | reverse complement strand
TACATCTACATCTATTATCGATCCTCGATACTCTTATTGTTATTTATTGTTTTATACACACACGCACACGCACACAAACAAACAAACAAACAAACAAACAAACAAACAGACAGACAAACATATATACATATACATGTGTACATACATATATATATATATATATATATATATAAATTTTTTTGTTTGCTTGGTTTTTATTTTTTTTTCATCGTTTTTTTCGTGTTTTTTGTTTTGGTTTTTGTTTTCGTTTTCGTTTCGTTTCGTCTATGCTTTCAATTCAGTTCATTTGATCACTATCATTATTATAGCAACACTATTAATCTCTATCAAGTATTTCGTTTGCTTTATTGCGACATTGAATTTACTGGGCAGCCGTAGCGAGGTGGTGCTGTGTGGACCAGTGCGGTGGGACTGAGGTGGTCGGTGGTCGGACTACGGGGGCGAAAGCGCTGCTGTCCCCGGATGAATAGAAAATTCCGTACTGTTCGTGCGCTAAAACGAAAAAGAATCCACAAGAGATATCGTGAGTGAGAGCCGAGTGTGTCGGTGAGGGCGGCAGGCAGGCAAGCCTTGGCGCATGCAATTCGCTCGACGGCCCATTAAAGACGGAGAAAGACGACGAGCCTCCCAGCATCACCTTTAGCCAGCCCTCGGATCGTCTCCCCCGCGACGGCAAATCATCGCACGAATCACCAAGGTTCGAGCTCCTCACGACCCAAAGCCGTCGTTGACCATTACCACGTGGCCTCATCGAGTGCAGCCTCCGCCCGCCCCCATCCGCCCTTCATCACCGTCCTTTGGATAAACCGCGCAAGGGTGCTCATCCCACTGCTCGTCCACTACTGTTACGTAGAAAAAAATTGCGTGATTCGCTTGGCACGAGACTTTTCGATTATTTCTTTTCTTTTTTTAAAGTCATCGCCGATCGCGCGGCACTAGCCAAGTTGCGAATCGTCTCGATTACGATCTATCGTCGGTCGCGCTGCCGAGTCAAGTTTGCAAGATCGTCCGAATTCTCGCGGTGGACGTGACTTGAAAAGAAAAATTGCGCGCTGAATAAATAAATGGTCGTTGCAACGGCGTCGTCGAGACTTACGAGATGGCACGAGTGGACGAGCTAAGGGGGTTAGACAGAGAGAGAGAGAGAGAGAGAGAGAGAGACAGAGAGACAGAGAGACAGAGAGATAGAGAGACGGAGAGAGAGAGAGAGAGAGAGAGAGAGAGAAGTGAGAAGTAAAAAGTAAGAAGTAAGAAGTGTGAGAAGAGAAAGAGAGAGTGTGAGTGCGCGGGAGGGGGGGGTTGGAGAATGGTGGCAAAGAAGAGAGTGAGAGAGTAAGAATCGTGGTGTGCGTGACATGGCGGACGGTGGTGAATAATAATAAACCGACACGAGAAGAGAGGTGATGAGGATCGTCCGATGCAGGCGGTGAAGCAACGTGTGAGGCGCGAGCGGATGAAGCGGAGGAGAAGAGGCGCAGGCGGATGTGTGAGGAGCCCGGATACTGAGAGGAACTTACGGGAGGTGTAGAGCGTGGGGCTGCCGGTGTAGGGGTTGGTCACGGAGTAGCTGCCACCGGTGCTGTGGCTGTGGGGTGTGCTGGCGGTGCTCCCGCAGTAGCCGCCACCGGCGCTCCCAACGACGCCACGGGGGCTGGCGCTGCTGCTTTGCCGATAGGCATCTGGACCCGTAGCACCGGCCCCGTTGCTCCCAGGTCCGTTGTTACCCGGGCCGTTGCTCCCGTTGGTCCCGCTACCGGCGCCCGTCGGCACCGACGCTCCCTCTAGAAATAGAAACCTGCCCGTCAGACACCACGTCAGTATGCGTGACTCCAAGGTGCTGCGCGACTTTACGAGGAGCTCGCTTTACCCCTCGCTATACTCGCTCGGACTTCTCTCTTTTGTCTTGGATTTTCCAGGGGATCGTGCGCGCGCTAACAGATCCTTGACAAGTGGTCATTGAGATTTGTGGCCGACGGGATTGACGCGCATGGAAATTCGGTGGTGGGTGAGGAGAAATTTCGAGAAAGGAGAAAGCTCGCGTTTTGACAGTGCCTGACCGGTGGTGGCGATTCGAGAAGTCGAGCGGTAATGTAAAGTGCGGCCTGAGAAGGACGAGGATACGAACCGTCGGTCCACTTTGAGGATGAACCGTTTTCCTGTACAGTCACCGCCAGTTGTCCCGTGTAGGAGTTGAATGCCGTGGCTGAAGTCGAGGTCGGGGGCTGGTTCGCGTGACTCGAGCCGGGACTTCTCGGCGCCGAGGATATGCCCGAGGCGTTCGTCGTCCGCGGCATACTGTACAGCGCCTCTGCCAAGTCGGCCGCTCTCTTTAGTATTATTTCCTTGGGAAGTTTGTCCGGGTCGCCAGGATGCCGGGGTATGAGCTTCTGTAACCTCTCGAAGCCGTAGGCGATCGTCGGCTCGCTCAGCGCTAATAATAAATAAACGATTCCCTCAATGCTTTCGTTTATCCAAGCACAAGTATTTTTCTTTCCTTTTC
>NW_011948428.1:6174333-6177268 GCF_000503995.2 Ceratosolen solmsi marchali | reverse complement strand
CATCCCCCCCCCCCCCCCCCCTCTACCCTCCACCCACTCACTTACTCACTCATTCTCCCCCCCCCCTCTCTCCCCAAGCGACCGATTTTAAATAGTTTGTGGAGATTGGTAATTTTAGCATTATTTTCCACACCTTTAGTCGCGTTATTAAACATATTTTGTTCTTGTATTTTTATTTATTTTGTGTAATGTGCGTGAGAGGGCGATAAAACTCAGCGGAAATATAGAGTCACGTGGTATCGAATCGATTGCGTTATCGTTATTCAGATTATTCGCGGTTGGAGTGAGTGAGAGAGCCGAATGAGAAACAGCTAATCGACTAGTAGGCTTAACACAGTAAATAAATAAATAAATAAATAAATAAATAAGTAAATAAAAGCGTGAGGCTGAGCGAGTATGGACAGGCAAACGCAGACTTTCTGCAATTTACCGCTCGAGTATACTTACAGACGTAAACGAATCGGCCCGGTGCTCCTTTACAAAACTGTTTGCCCTTATAGGACAGTATGACCTCGACGACTCCTGGAATTTGCCGCGGTGGCGTTTGTACCCTGATTGCGTGGGGCGTTATCAGCTGCAAAAGAACAAAGGGTCATTACTTGCTTCTTGCTTTTTTCTTTTTTTCTCGTCTCCCGTGAAAAGCATAAAAACGTCACGGAGATAAGATGGAGATCTGATTTAGCGCGTCGTGTTACGCGAAGTGAAAGGGCTTACCTCGCTCCACACCAGCATTGTGCCAAAGACAACTTGAAGCCCATCGAAGAAATTATCGCCAATTATTATCACCGTCGACCCTCCCGATGTCCAACCCTCGCTCGGCGATATCGCCTTTATGCAAGGTGTCGCCATTTGCAAGGGCGGGTAAAGACCTGCGATGCAAGCATATCGTAATTACAATATTACCATACGCCAGAGCTGCGATTTTATCAAATTAAATGAAGCCCTCTACGGCGTGGCTTCTATCGGCGGCTCTTCCGCTCGCCTTTTTCATCGTGCCGCACTCTCGTACACCGCACATGTCATCTCGGGAATAATAATAAACAATATGGTTATCGCCAATATGCATCGGCCAGATATAATGGATAATGATAAGACTAGGGGCAACGTTTATTACCGTCTTAAATCCAATGCGCTCGGTCGAGTGTCGTTACAGTACTCTACAAATCTAATCAATAGTTTGCCCATATGAGAAATATCTCTATCTTTGATGACGAATAATATATTAATAGGTGAGTGGTGGAGTGCACGGAGATACAAAATTTCAGAATGCGCCAAGAGAGTGCGGCACGAGTGCCGACGGCCACTGTGTGCTGGATAAATAAGCAATCGACTGCGGGGGTGTTTGGTCAGCGACTATCGAATCTCGTTCCCCGACTCTTCCAAGACAACAAGGAAAAAATAATAACAGTAACAATGCCAATGACTATCAAAAAAAAAAAAAAAAAAAAAAAAAAAAAAAAAAAAATTGACTTTAAAGCATAAATCATCGCGTAGTCGGGGCAAACGCAAAGATTGCACGAATCGATAAAAGTGTCTCGAATCCTACCACAAGAGAATCCTACCAGAGTTGCGCGAATGTAAGAGACCAGCCCGAGTAGATTAGAGCGCAATATACGTGGACAACGAGGCGATCAACGCATTCCCCAGCCTGGAAAATTATCCGAATATCCGATTGATTTTGTCGGCAGCTCGGCTCGCCGATACGCATTATCCAGCAGCGGGACGCGCGCGACACCCGCTCGGTGAACGAGTGATTGTGGGACGCGATGAGCGAGGAGAGAGAAGGGAGGGAAGGGTGAAAAGCTCAGCGAAGAGTCGGGTCGGTGGGTGGGTGGGAGTGCGATCGGGCTGCTCGAGCGTCTCCGCTTAGAATTTATAACCAAATGGTATCATTTTGTACAGTCGCGGAGGTTCGACCTCGTTGCCGCTCCTCTCTCCCAAGCGCATGCGGCTACTCGTCCTATGCTGTTATGACTATAGATGCCCGGGGCGAGGGGGTGAGTGTCGGGCATGAAATAATAACGAAGACGGAGAGAATTCGCATGGAAATAAAGTTGGAAAAGGACGGGACAGTATGCCGCTGGGAGGCTCGTTGACTTGAACGTTGTTCTTTAGATTTCCTCTAGGGTGCAAAGACGTACGCGACCTCGTTTTCGCGGTCGTTTTCGCGGTCGTTTTCACGGTCGTTTTCGCATTGCGGGTTAATCCGTTAACTCGGCGATTTTACCATCGGGTGGTCGATCACGTGGGCAAGAGGAGTACCGGAAACTGCGCCAGACGGCTTGCGAGAGCTAAGCTTTGATCCGTGCCCATTGCGGATCGAGGCTTTTTTTTTTATAAATGACGAGGAATAGCCATGAGGCGAATAAAGCGTTCGGATCGGGATTTACGGGGGCGGTGGATGATGGCGGTGGTTGAGGATGATACGAGGTGGCCGCAGGTACATAATCAGCGAGGCGAGAATTGGAATGGCGGCTGACTGTGGCGGCGTTGTGAAGGTGGTTGATGAAGGGGGGGGGGGGCGGAGGGAGGGTGACAAGGAAGCGGATGGTAAAGTTGGAGAAAGTGGTTAGCATTAAAGTATATTGTTGGGGAACAGCGTGTCTCGAATGTTTTGAGAATGCGATAAATTTCGTCTGGGCCTCGCCTTAATCGAGTGTCCAGCTCGTCCGCTCGTCGCGAATTTATATTTACGGGGATTGGATGAGCGACGTTAAATTGCCGATCGTGGATCTTATAAAATTTCGATATTTCGATGCTATTGAAATAAAACGTACTTCTTTGTTTTCAACAATTAGGGAATTAATGTTGAGTAAGCTTGATGTTAAAATTTATTATTATCACGTTATTATAAAAATGGAGATATGGACACGTTAGAAGGTGGAAGGAAGGTATATTTTCGTTGTATGTCCGAAATGTCCGATCTATCGAGTAT
>NW_011948428.1:6173633-6174323 GCF_000503995.2 Ceratosolen solmsi marchali | reverse complement strand
ATTTGCCAAAGTTAATGTGAAACGGGAAAGTTTTAGAGCCTCGAATACGGGAATGACCAAATAAAAGTTTGCTTATATTTTTCATGAATATTTTCATTCACAAGCAAGTACTCTTCCGACGTCTCCCCATTCGCATGGAAGCACGCGAGAGTAACATTATTATGTCACTCAATTATAAATCTAAGCGTACGTGAAATATGTCAAGCGATACATTTAAAGCAAAATTTAACAAGCATTATTCGAAATATCTACTAATAATGCATCTGTATTTCGAATAATGCGTCTGCAATAAATCAATGTCAAGTTATTGTAATAGAATAGTCTCGCAATAGAATGCCAATCTTTTTACAAATCTACGACGATTATTATAATAAAGTTACGTCAATCGTTCCATTCTCTCCTCCCCCCCCCCTGCTATCTCTTTACCGGTTCTCATTTGGTGACCGGTAGTGGAAAATATGACGAATAGTGGAATCGAATGTTGGAGTTAATATCGACTGGCATTGGCAGAAAAAAATACAGCAGTCGATAGAATGAGGCATTAGTAGTCGGAAAATTAAGCGTGTAAGTAAAAATAGGTATAGCGTACTCTGGGGGTTAAGGCGTTCTCTGGCGTCAAATGCCGAAAACGGTCGAAGACAGCCGATAGAGAGGAGGAAAAAAGAGGCTGGGAACGAGAGTCTGTAACCA
>NW_011948428.1:6168558-6173623 GCF_000503995.2 Ceratosolen solmsi marchali | reverse complement strand
GATATACATTCAAGAAAGTCCGGGTTGTGAGGGAATGAAAGAAGAGAGCAAATAGAGAAGAGAGGACGGGTGTGTATTACCCTTTCGACCTCATGGGGTTCTCCTCTTCCCATTGATTTACATGTCCCGAGGACGCTCGTGGAAGTAAGGAAGGAAGCAAGGAAGGAAGGAAGGAAGGAAGAGAAAAAAGGCCAAAAACACGAAGGCGAAGATGACGTGAAATGGCGATTGGCGTTGTGGCGAGGGGGTACTTGGATGAGGGGCGAGGGGGAATGGAGGAAAGGGAGTTGGTTCCCTTTCCCTGTGAGCTTGAGAGTGGGATATAAGTCGTTTGTATGCGATAGCCGGCACGAAACTTTGCTGAATTGCCTTGCGACTCCTTACGTCCCCCCCCCCACTTCGACCTCTCACCCAGCCTCTGGTTGTTATACCGATTCCACCAAATCACTCCTTCCCCCGGTCCCCTTCGTCCCCCGGCTTCTTTTTCTCCTCCTTTACACTTTCAGCGCTTTCGTGGCGCAAGAGTGATATTTCTTTATCTTGGCATCGTCGCACCCTCCTTGTCTCGAGCGCTCAAGCGCCCCGCACTTAACGGCGCGCTGTTTTGATGAGTAACGGACAAAAGACTATCGTTGCAAGTGATTCATGACGTAGCGGCGCCGTGGACTCGAGATGAAACGCAACATTAAGGTCGGCGCTCTCGCCGCCAGAGCAGCTTCGATAATGATACGCGAGGCAGATTTTTATCACCAGTCGCTTGGTATCTCGTATTTATTGTAATGGCCTCGTAATGACCATTGCGCGTGATGTGCTCACTAGATCGGCCTATGTCCGTTAATCGATGGGCTATGATCGATGCCGGGGTAAATAAATCGTCATTGCGATTTAAAGAAACATCGACATTACGTAAATTTGCAACTGAAAATAAGAGAGAAGAAAATGAATGAACTCACTGTTGTACTCGCCAGGATCGCTGGGATCCAGTCGTTTCGCTCTGCGACCATGTTTACTATTGTTATGAACGAACATATTGTCGGAGACTGCCAGCAGTGGGCCATCAACGCCAACCTGAGTGGATATGATGACCTGCAATGAGAAAGTAGAAATTGCTCGTGTGACGAAGTTAAAGTGTCGCTTTTAATTTGATACGAGCGACTGTTTATCGGCATCGAGGGCGTCGCTTTACTCTGTCGTTTCAACGTTCGAATTTACACGTCGAACGACAATTCTCCCTTCTTTCATTAGAATTTGTTGCTGATTTTAATTCGTAGAGCTGGATTTGGAAATGGTGAAAATGGGAAGAAAGGTTGATGAACCGTACGATATATTACAAGAGAATTGACGAAAAAGTGATTGAAAGCGATTACGTGGCAAGTGGAGCGGGGGTAGAGAAAGCGTTTCGGGTAATAAAAAAATCAGCAACAAAATAGGAATGTACAAAGTTTATTGCAGTCCTGCGTATTAATTTATCCACGGCGAAAGTCGGACAGTATGTGCCAATTTAATTTTTTATTTTTTTTTTGTTTTTTGTTTTTTTTTCGCGCGCTCCATCATCCTCGTAGGCGCGAGAAAAGACGATGGGATGGTCGGAATTTTAATTCTCAACTTTTGCCGTTTCGCGATTCTCCTGAAGAAATGCCACTAAGTAGCACGAGTAATGATTAATTAATTCAATTCACGCCGCGATAAATAATAGGCGAGTGTCGCTTTAATATTTCTACCATTGTACAATAATAGCCATGATATTGTCAGTTTAAAGAGAACTTTGCCGGTTAGGAGATTATTTAAGGACCAATTGAAAAGTCGACGGTTATTATATATATTTTTTATTGCACTGTAAAAATAACAATGAAAAAAAACTATGTTGGCGTAATGTGAAAATGGTGGATGTTTTAAATTTTAATATATGATTATTGTCACGTAAGATTAATTAATAGATGCGTATGTGTTTAATAAGCATAGCGAATATTGCTTTTGAATGTTAAAAATAAGTGAGAAAATTTATAAAGTATCGGTAGGGGAGTGCCGTAGGAAATTTATTACTTGGTTAACCAGCACGTAATGTGTAGCTTTGTAATGTTAAGTTGAATTACGAAGCTACGATTTATCTTGGAATAATACACAATCAACAAAGTTTCCTTACGCTAAACAAACTACAGAAGAAGAAAAACTCTATTATAGAATAAAAGATAAGTGACGAATTTTGGTTTAGTAAGTAAAGGACTTTCTTTCTCTTTTTGATGAAATAAAAGGGCTGCATAAAGTAGCTGATTCGCGCAAGTGAGGGTGGAAGCCCGGCCGGCGGTTTTTGGCAATTTACTTTTTAATTTTGTCTTTTGTTTGGGGGCGATGGTGTGCGCCACCAAGAGATACCGGGAATGATGGGAGGGGCCGTTATTGCGAGAGGGATGGGGTAGGGTGGGACTAAGGGAGAGTAGAATAAGGCCGATGCCGGTGCCCGAGCTAATTGCCAGGCTCTCGGATTACAAGTCTTCGGCTGCTCTCGAAGTGGTGCACGAGGATGCTCATAACCTTAGTCCTCAACCTCCACGAGAACATTGTATTAAAGTTCAACAATTTTATCCGTCTCATCTAGCCTCATTGAGAGAATTTATTGGTTGCTTCTTAATTGGCTGAGTTAACTTTTCTATTGCACTATTATTCACTGGTCGTTTGATGCGGATTATTAGTGTAATTTTATGCGACATTTACCGATAAAACTCAAGCCTGTGTAAACAATATGAAATTCGATTGTTACAACAACGCATGCAAATTGACAAGGAGTGGGTGTTGTGAAAAAAACTTTTCCGTATTCAATATTAGTGGGCAGAATTGACTGGACCTGAGTCGACATTAATTGCCGCTGCTTTTACAACATTAAAAATGTTGTATATACATATACATATATATATATATATATATATATATATATGATATTATATGTTTTAATGTTTTAATGATAAGGAAATCCGCGATAATAATAGTTTACTTCCTAAATTTGCCAGCAATGAAAAGTGAATTTGAAATCAAAAGAAATTAAATGCAATATTTATAAACTACAAATGTTACGTCAGCACAATAGTGTTCATAAACTTATCCTAATCTATGACGTTTACGTGTTAAAAGAAAAAGAAAAAACTCATCTATAATAAATCTTTTATCATTGTTGCAATGCGTTACGCGACACATATTAATTTCACACCATTTTCTATATGCCTAGACGTAATAATGTTTGCGCAAACGCGTTACTAACAGTTGAAGCAACGTTACATTGTCAATTCATTGGGAATGTAAAAAATTAATGTCGAAAACTCACCTGGAAGCGCCTCATATCCCTCGGGTTACCGGCATTCTTCAGGCAATTCTGATTGCACTTGAGGAAGAACTTGAGAAAGAATCTGTAAGCAAAGGAAAAACAGAATAGTGAGTGGGAGTCTGAGTGAATTAACAATTGGAATTGTTAAGCGGTTGACAAGGTGCTTAATGCCTCTTAAAGTCGAGAATTTAATTAAAGGGAGTATATCATGACGCGGATATGTACATGTTCGAAAGTGTGTTTGCATAGTGCATGAACCAATCCTGGCCCCGCTCTTTCTTCACTTCATTATTCAGTATTTCTCTAGATTAAAGTCAGAGCCGTCGACGGCGCGTATCGAGGCCGACTTAAGGAAACTCGGGCAACCAAAGCCAAAGCTGCCAAAATATTTTCAGCCTCTTGTCTTGCATTTTCTAAATACTACAAGCTCAAGTGTGTTCGCGCGATATTAATCGATGAGCTGATTAGGGCGGACACGTATATATAGCGGCGAGTGTCATTATGGAGAAGAAAAAAATTTTGAATAAATTTTCGAATGGATTGTCGAGCTCCTCGGGTGTAAGACATATAATGCAATTTTCAAATTTATTATTGAAGGGCTGGTACATTTTCAGTGAAACAAAGGAAAAAGGAAGACAATAGGATTCGTTTAAGCTACCTCGTTCGCGCGAATATTCCGCTTTCTTTCTAGAATGCCAGCTCGCACGGTAGCATGAGCTCGTGTGTTCACGCGGTCGTACACACAATCTCGATTTTGAATATCTTTGCTACCTCAAGAGGTAGGCAAACCAACGCCTTGCGGTACGTCTCTCGCTACACTGACGTCGAATAAGGTAGAATTTTTTTAGAAGGGAGTGAAAGTGTGCAAAGCCAGAGAAGAATTATAAGAATAGTTCGAATTTGGTCGTAGGAAGAGGAAGGTTAGGAGGAAGAGGAAAAAGGAGACGGCGTGAAGTGAGATGGAGCTGCTGGCAGATCGGAGGAATATAGTGAAGCCAAGAGTCTAAAAAGCCGGCGGCTCAATTTTCATGAATTATGTAGAATATCGGTGGGAGATATTGAATTCCGTGAAATTTTTTGGGGATGCTAGAAAGTCTGTATGTTGGTGGTGTGTAGGATCTATTTAGAGAGAGAGAGAGAGAGAGAGAGAGAGAGAGAGAGAGAAGAGAAGAGAAAAACGACAGTTTCAAGAAATATTCGCGAGTATGTGGAAAGAGAGAAAAGAGTTTCAAGAAGCGAATACGAATATTGCACCAAGATTCAACTACTATTACATGAAGAATTTTTAAGTAAGGAATATTTTACTACATGAATAAGGTAAACGTATCATAAGGTGCGAAAACAACATGGACTAATTATTTATTCAAATCCGTCGAATAAAATAATTGTTTGAACGTTCAAAAAAAAAAAATAACTCCATACAGAGCACAAACAGAAAATACTGTACGTGTGCGTGACTATTGTTTACTTATTGTTACTATTAATAATTACTTAGGAAAAAATATGAAATATTTTATTTACTTATAAAATAGTTTAATAAGATATCGATTTTATAATACATTTTGTATTTTATTAATACCTTAGATAATATATTCAATACTGCTTTTCGATACAAAAATTGTAAAAAGCGACGTGTAAAAATAATGTGTAAATTAGAGATAAAAAAAAATGGTATATATATATATATATATATAGAAAGAATAAGAAAATAAATAATAATGAAAAATAGAGAAATCGATGAGTAGGGAA
>NW_011948428.1:6161094-6168528 GCF_000503995.2 Ceratosolen solmsi marchali | reverse complement strand
CAAAAAAGATATTAAGTGAAAAAGAAAAAATTGAGAATATATGTGAAAGAAGATAAAATGAGATGAAGCTCGAGTGACGTATAGTTCAAAGCAATTGGGTAAGAGAGGAAGAGAGTGAGTGAAAGTAAGACAGTATGTCTCTCTCTCTCTCTCTCTCTTCGTGTGCGGGTGTGCGTGCGTGAGTACTCGCGTGCGTGTGTTTGAGTTTCTCTGTGTTTGTGTTTGTGTTTGTGTTTCTGCGTAAGTGTGTGCGCGCGCGCGCGCGAGAGAGAGAGAGAGAGAGAGATGGAAAGAAAGTGAGCGAGCGAGCGAGCGAGAGGGACGAAATGAAGAATAAGGGTAAAAGGTGCGTGGCAAAAGCTGATGTTTGCTGTATATATACATAGAGGTAGGCTTTACGTACTCCCGTGGGAAGCCATTGTCATCCCCTTGCGGAGTGCGTCCGGTACTCCATGGAAAAATCAAACGCATACTTTCAATTTGTATTCTCTCCCTCTTGTCAAAGCTGCAAAGAGACCGAGGCATAACCTATATCTTGAGCTTTTTTCCCTCCCGCCCGTCCGTTCTTTGTAAACTCTTTCGCCCCCTATCGAGAATTCTGAAGACCGTATTCTCTATTTTTTATCACTCACTCCCTGATTTCTCATATTTTCAATTTTCGAACAAGAATGAGCTGAGCTGAAGATGTATCGTTAACATTAGTTATTCGAGCAAAAGATAAGGCTTATGACCAATTCAAACAGGCCTGACGCTTTCTCGTGGTTTCTCGTCAAAATAAGTCAACACAACTCTGTAATTATTCTTTACACATATTCATTTTTAAATATATTACAAATAAGTTTGTAAATTAATTTTTATTTTTAATAAGGAGAACAACTATTTTCATTTATATCACGTTTTTTATTCGTCGTTTCAACGTCCTAGTCCACCGACAAAGAAGATTATATCTTTAATTTAACGGCATCGTTTAAAAAGGCTTTGCCGAGTTTACGGAAAAGCCACGAGCCTCAACTTATTCGCAAAATTATTAGCGATAAAGGGAGTAACGATGGAGTTGGAGCCCTAAAATCACACGGTTATCTACTGAAATCGAATCTAAGTAAACATAAGGCGGCAAAAACGAAAGAAGGAAAAAAGGAAAAAAGGAAAAAAGGAAAAAAAGAACGTACGGATTTTGCGCACAATCTACTTTTTCATTCTATGGCAGCAACGGCGGCAATAGTAGCGGGAGAGCACTGCGAATTTAATTTCGTTTACTTTTAGAGCGCATTAAGATTCTATCGAGATGTCGGATAAGGTATATACAGTAGTATTCGTAGGCATTGTATACGCTTGGCTCGAGCTTATCGGTGGTGCGAATCTCGCTCTAAACACCATGTCTCTCTATCTCGACCCCCGGCATCTCCACTCTCGTTCTTCGCCACACTATCGTTTACGAAGATGTGCGTATATGAGGCTCGAGGCAGCATTAAGTCGACTACATTAAGACTCGTAGTGATTTATAGGCATTTGACGTGGATTCGCCGTGGCACGTTGGCATGTACGATCGCTCGCTGTTTCAACAGACACCAGAAATTTTGAAAAATCTCCTAATAATTCATTCACCAATCTCCCATGATTTTACCTTATATTTTCTGAAAAATCGCAACTCCACGTGTCCTTTTAAAAGCAAGCCCCAAGCCATTGCTACAGCTTTATGTTTATATCGGTGTCAATGATTGATGGTGCTCGTTGTAATATTACGTGTAGAAAATTGAAAAAGCAATGATATTTGAACTCTGTTTGCGTAGTCGTGCATCTTAGCTGAGTTTCCCACGACTTTCCAACTTCGATATTTCGATTATTTTACATATGTTACATATATGTTATGCTCGTAAATAAAACTTCATTTCCAGATGAAGAGATAGAAACGAAATTAGCAAGCGCGAGAGGATAGGGAGAACATAGCTGCTTTTCATTATTAGCTTCTGCTATCGTCAACAACATTAGCAGCGAGGAGAAAAATAATAATAAGATACTAATTTTCGTTATAGTAATTCCGGGCTGATGAATGTCAGCGGCATCAAGAAAAATTGCAAACTGTTATACGATATCGCATAAAATCCCCAAGATTATTGTCTTAGAGGTGGCTGTCAGGACCGATTTGCTGCCGATGAAAATTCTCCGATGAGCCAGGAGAGCTGGATAGTCGAGTTAAAGAAAAAGAGAGAGACGAAAGACGAGAGACGAAAGACGAGAGACGAAAGACGAGAGACGAGAGACGTTCTAGGTCGAAGACAGATACGCGATGCTCTCGAGCCGTTTGCCGAGGGTCGGCTAATCGCCAATGACGTTCACGAGAGTGTCACCTATTTTCGCGCCTCTATAGCAATGCTCTCTTTGTTTTTCTTACGTCTGGCACTCCAAATCCCCACTCCCTATATCCTTTTTACCCCTTCCCGTATCCCCTCCCCACCCCCCCTCCCCACCCCCTCTCACCCAACCGCGCCAATCTTCGGGCTATCCATCTCGGGCATTAAGCCTAAGAAGGTATTGGCTGTTAGGGGACTAATGGATTGTGTTACGGGCTGATTCAAATGCGAACTGGATTTCGTTTTCGCGCGAGCAGCCAACGGAGCGGTTGGCGAGGCGAGGGCGGGTAAAATGTATGAAGGAGTAGGACAAGGTAATGTGGATGAGGTGGATGTGGGATGGTATTGGGGGTGGTGGAAGGGAGACGAGGTGGAGGAGGAGGAATGCAGCACGGGGATATCGATGTATAGTGCGCGGGTGTTAGTTTCTTTCCCGTTGGGGAATAAACTCGATTTCATCCTGGCGTCTATTAGATTTTTATCCTTCTAACGCGAGCGCCGTGGAGTCGTAACTACGCCGTGCACGAGACATTTCGGATGGCACGCGAGACGCTTGACGAGATTTTTGCCAAATTAGGGGTGGATTGCACGGCTACCGTTGAGGGAGCGTTTTACAAGGTCGGAATTACCCGTCGATGAGAGAGGAAAGTATATAAAGACTTATTCGACATCTCATACAAATTTACGCCTCTATGATCTATACATTGAGGCTGAACCTGACACGCGCTTAAATATTGCAAGATGAAAGGTTTTCACGAAGCTTTGCATATAGGCGAGTCCACGAGACTTGAAAATGGAATTTTCACACAAGAGCCGAAGCAGTTTTAATGACGAAAGGGTAAATTTTACAATGCGGTGATTGACGTGGGAAAACAAAACAAGGCAAAACAAAACAATTAATAGGGAGCGGGAGGGAGGTAGAAAGAAAGCTAGATAGTTGCGTACATTTCGATAAATTAAATGCAAACTTGCTGTATGAACGATTGATATCGGTCCGTATAAATTTCTATTTATAGTTTCGTATATTAATTCCCTCGGGAACGTAATGAAATAAATATAAACTCGAGCCTCTCATCATACGATTATTCCTATCGATCCCGAAATAAGGAGTCACTTAATATCCTCAATTTGTTATTCGAATTGATATTAAAACTACGAGTGTCCTCTCCAACAATCCCCATTAAATTTTCAATCGCAAAAACCTTACACAACAATATAAAGCTTGAAAATATTCATCTAATATTCCAAATTCTTACAGATTCTTCTTGTTTTGTTTCTTGTAAGCAATAGTGTTACCAACTACGAGACACTCTTAAAGAAAAAACCATGAAAATGAGAAGAGTACTCTCGAGGACACTCGTTACATCATTACACATTATAATTTATTATTCCAATATAATTTAAATATTCCAATTCTTTTAATCTCATCATCGTTGTTTAATATATTTGCTATCTTCAAGTGGCATTCAATCAAGTAATTAGATGCGAAGCAAATATAATAGACTTATTCAAAGACTTGGGCGTAATAGTAGCAAATAGGGTGGCATTACGCATATCAGAAATCCATTTTCTTCCACGCAAGGGATCCTTAATCATGTTTTCAGCAGCCACCCTTCCTTCCTCTCTCATGCAAAATCCTTGTTTTAATGCGATCGCGTCTCGCTGTTGACTTATCTACCTCTATCATTATTTCTTTTCTTATTTTAATATTTAATATATTTAAAAAGGCGTTGCATTTGCCGATGGGAGATCGGTTTTGTATTAGTTGCTCCTCTCGCGTACGCGTAATATTTCAACGAAATTCCTTCCTCAATATAGCGTAAAAAAAAAAAAAAAAAAAAAAAAAAAAAAAACAAGAAAGAAAAAACAAAATCATTGAAATGTAATAAAAAGGAATCGTTCATCGACAACTACTCGGGCCTATAATTATAAGCCTCCAAACGAAATAAACGAAATAATTTCTCACAGCTGAAATCTGGTCGATTAATAATAAACATACATTGCTAAGTTTGCTACGTCCATCCTTTTTTTATGATGTAAGAAACGCTTATTGACTTTTTAATACGAGGACGCAGTGCATCGTTTTAGATGCTGATTGGGAAGAGAATTCTATCGGTCTAAGTAACGGTATCCGAAGAGCACGGTATCGAGGATAGCTAGTTGCCCTCTGCCAATTGCCTATTAATGTAAACCCTCTTGTTCTCGCTACTTTGTATATTCGCCACAGTGGCCTGTGCACGATCCCCCATTAAGCTCAAGAATATTAGTTCGAGAAGTGCGCGTGAGCTTGCGCGTCAAGTGTGCTTTTGTTATCGCATAGTCGTGGGACTCGAGCAACTCGTTCGTATCTACAATGTGTTTCAGTGTATTGGCAATAACACGATACTTTTGAATGTTTCCATTCAGGTGCCAATGAGCCAAATTGTTAGTTGTTAGTTGAAGCATTTGTAAGAAGAGATTGAAAAGTTCAGCTAGGGTGGGTCTGGGGGGGGGTGGGGGGGGGGGGTGAGACGATTTTTAAATGCTTATGCACCATATGATAATAATTTTTTGTCATTTTAAAGATTTGGAACAATAAGTGGATTCTTTTTTACACATATTTAATTGTCATTAAAAGCTGTGAATATGGTTTTGAGAAATCTATATGAGAAAGTGCGAATATCCATGTAAAAATAACCAACTTTAACGACCGATGTTTCTCAAAACTATCCAGTAAATTGAACAATAAACGTCATTTCAACACGTTTTATCTCAATCTTTTTAACGGATAATTTTATTGAAAAACATTATATGATATGATATACAGACATTTATGCAGCATGTAAACTGGATTACTTACCATAAAACTATTATCATTAAATTAGCAATTAGATTTGTCACATAAACAAGCAATTCATCAACGAAGCAATATCAAACGAACGAAATCCTTATATTTCGGAGCGAAAATTATATTACTCGTATATCATTAATTACTTCACGAGCACACTAATACCATTTGTTCTCTCAAACATTCCGATCCTATAAAATTCATCATGTTTCCCTAACACATTCTCAAAAACACGAGTAATCTACTCATCACTACATTCACCTATAAATCTATATCCGCCTCGTGGAAGCCTCAACGTGATTATTATATAACCGGGTATAGAGAGTAACCGAAGCTCGTCTAAAAGGTCCTAAGGCGATCTTCTGCAAATGCATAATATAGATAGTCAAGAATCTTAATTAATAAGAATGTGTACGGAGGTCGATGCCCACGTATACGCTGACTATGTACGTACGAGATAGGTAGGTCGAGGCGGATGCGCAAGGCAAAGGTGTGTATACGCCACAGTGTGTATACAACTTGGTGCGCGTTGCCCGCCCAAGGTTGAGATGGTTGAGCTGCAACGGGACTATACCTACATGCCGCTGTCGAAGGTATCAGGGGATGTTTAATGTTTAACCAGCCTCCATTACCCTCCCGAGCACCATAACCCAGCGTTCGCTTCTCTTTCCATTGTTGCTACTCTCATTATCTACCGGGGCATATCCTCTCAGATCTCCCCTCCCTCCCCCCACCCTCTCGCCGCTCCCCCCTCATCCACTACAAGTGCTCAAACTTTACTAACATACTGTATTTTATAGACGTAGATAACGTTACTTGTACATTGGCAATTTTATTTTTGCCGATAGTCCATAGCGCAAGTGTTGCTTTGCTGCGAAACGCGCGTAAGAACGAGCGTTTGCAATTATTCGAAAAAGCCCAGCATAATACAATTATTAATGACACAATAAATTTATTATAAGAAGAAAGAAAATTTATTATATATAAGAATTAAGAATTAAGCCATCTTTGCCACGTCTCTTGATTTCGGTAAAAAGAAGTTGTTATACAGAGATGAAATATTTTTAGCCATAAAAGGGCATCAAATTTTTTACGCGCCTTTGGCGTTTAAAGGAAAACGAAAAAAGATGAAGAAAAAAATCAATGGAATATCAATAATTTAGCCATATAGGCATAATAATTACAATAATACTTTTAATAATAATATTTCAATAATAAGCAATGCAATAAGAATATACAAGTTTATGCGCATGTCTTAAGAAATATTTCATTCGATTACGGATAATAATATAAGAGACGGTAATTTGCGGAGGTTGGGTGATGGTGTGGGCGAGGAGGACGAGGACACATTATTAGGAAAACAGACATAGAAAAATAGTAACGAAAGCCAACAAACATCGTTAAGTTTCTAGAAATAATTACGACAATAATTTTATGCATTTATCCGGTTTCCTTGATTGATTAATCCACGGCTACCTACTGACGGTTAGCTGTTGGCTCGAATTCAATAGTCTTATTTTTATCTATTATTGCCCTCGTTGCAATCGAAATACATTTCCTTTGCATAAATATTGCATTAACGATAACTAAGAAAGAGGCGAGGTGATGCCTCTCCGTTGTATTAGTTCTGAGAGACGGAGGCACCCTCACGTAGAAAAAAGTCACTAACTAACGCGTAACTTTGGAGAGTTTAGCCGAGCGGTTGCCAAAATAAAATTGCCTTAAAGCATTTAACCATTGTAATCAGCTTCGACAATACTTAGGCGCTGACTAGGTTAAGTCTTTCAGGCTCCATGCTGACCAAAGCTTCTTCCTCCATCGCAGTAGCATACATTACCTCTCCTTCTCGTAATTACGAGCATGCAAGGTAGATTAGGTAGCCGAGAGTCCCGTGGGAATGCAAGTAGCGGCAGTAGTAGCGGCAGTAGCAACGGCAGTAGCAACGGCAGTAGCAGCGCCTCCTCTATCTCTCACCCAAAACAGAAGTGTTTCTCTCCCTCTCTCGTCCTCAGCTTCTCCCACTCCAAACACCGATCGCCACACCGCCCCCACCCCGCGCCATCCGACAACACTAAGAAGAGAATATATATATAACCTTGGCCGTTCGGCAGCTACCCCTTGCCCTAAGACGCTGCAGAATTCATGCCTAAGTAATACCTTTCACGTCGAGAAACAGTATTGCACACAGCCACTTACGGTCGTCTACCTCGCCATATATCCCCCCCTCCTCCCCCTCCCCCTCCACTTCCTCCTCCT
>NW_011948428.1:6152268-6161010 GCF_000503995.2 Ceratosolen solmsi marchali | reverse complement strand
CCCCCCCCCGCACACACACACACACACACACACATCCCTCCCCCCCACCTCCCTCGCGCGTCGTCGTTTGTCGCAGTTATCTCGTCCCAGCTGCAGCTCAACAACGACTTCCAACTTTATATACATGTCTCAGAGTCCATATCCGCGCTAATCATCGTCCACCTCCTCCTCCACCTCCTCCTCCACCTCCTCATTTACCCCTCTTCACCTCCTCCATCTCCTCATTTACGCCTCTTCACCCGAGGAGGTGATGTCTTCGAGTTCTCGATGTCGCTCGCGCCGGATTTAATTAATGGCAGTCCGTCATATTAGCTCGCCGACAGCCGTGCCGCGGCTTTACGAGATTTCCGTGAGCGATGCCGAGCGATTTATCAGCGATTTAGAGAGATTTTCAGGACGTTGATTGGTTGAGTGTGGCGGCCCACTTATTATGCGTGTACATAGCCAAGCAGCCGACGATTTATGACTTTACGTATCGCCACCTGTTCCTTCCACTTGGCTCACAATCTCCAATGCCTTTGCGTACTATCATTTACACTACCTTGACTATGAATGGAGGAGATTTAAGAAATTATTTGCGCCCTATGGGCAAAATGTTAGTGAAATGTTGCGATAAAGTAGCGTCAATAAACAATTGTTCAAGTAGGGAGAAAAATAATTTTGCCCAACGATCGATAAGCCGCTAACATTATTATATATATTCACTTATACAGACAAACTCTAAGCTCTACGACCGGCTGACTGTCTCCAATCAAATATCAAATATCTCACAATTCAGTCGAGATAGAAATGTCGATGTAATTTCCGAAAATTTTAGTCGATTAATTCGTTCGGTACGGGACCAGCAAATTCCATTGGGTGATTTTACGATGTAACGAATGGAAGAAATGTCGGGCGCGCAAGCGTAAGTTAGTTATTCGGCCGAAAGTACACACGTACACTCGTACGAACACGTGCCTATGGAAATATCGTGCCTATGTATACGTCAGGCATTGTCGAGTCGCGCGCCTTAGGCATCGAGATAATACCTGGTTAGCAATTTCGCTGTCATAACGCCGGCCAATGTCCATTTCGCTCCAGAGGAATACTGAATTTAATCTCACCTCTCTCCCGACTCTTTCCGAGCAATTGCATTTAACGGAGCGACCGACGGTGCTCTTATCTGTTATTCCGGCTAATTTGCGTATTATTTCGTATGGTGGATGGATGGAGCATTGATTTGGGATCGATCAATGGCCGATGAGCCAAACAGTTAACTAACTTGCGAGCCTAACAGCAAACAACCGAGAGTCACTATGTAATAAATTAAGCAAGTTTTATGATTTTCATTGAATTCACGTGATTTGTTTTGACGTATACTAGTATAACTTTCCCCGAAAAATTCAGTGGCCACTAAATCCAAGAACTCGGCCATATTTCAGCCTC
The DNA here is from genome assembly GCF_000503995.2 of Ceratosolen solmsi marchali. Lineage (NCBI taxonomy): Eukaryota > Metazoa > Arthropoda > Insecta > Hymenoptera > Agaonidae > Ceratosolen > Ceratosolen solmsi. The sequence goes on along the minus strand of NW_011948428.1, from coordinate 6,159,585 downwards.
GATCAATGATCAACCGATTCATCAACAACAATAATAAATCGACGATAATCCTTGCTTTGGATATTGTTTTAAAAGTACCGCTAGACACGGTCCCACCTTCGTCTCGCCTTTAGTCAGTTTCGCTATCTTATCAAGTTTATTTATTTATCTCGCGAGTTAATCGAAAAATTCGTCAGCCAACAGCCGTAAAGCAGCTCACTTTTGGCGGGATTCATATTTCAAATTACCATGGAGGGAAGCGCATGGAGTTCGTGTTTAAAGCAATCGTCGGGCGACGCACAGAGTAGAGGAAGTCGGGCGGGCTTAAGTGGCGTCGTGCGCACCAAATCCGCGAAGGAGAAAGAGGGACGATGACGGCTTCCTCCCCTAATCCCAGCAAACTTAGTTCCGGGACTCGCGTGTGTTCCTACCGAGGCGCATGGGGTGGAAGCTGCCTGATAAATAGATCTTTACAGGCGCTTGTCGCTTTATTCGTGAGTGAAAAGTGCTTTGCCATCTTTTCCGTGCTTTGATGTTACGCGGATTGAGGTTACGCGTCGATGTCGTTGTTGCGCATAATAATGAACGCGTTCGATAATATTTGCGATATATCGATGATGGATGCTTATCGAAATATAAAGGACTTGCAGCTTATCGCGTTACTTCGCTCCCACAATGTAATCATTGGACAAGTGATATATCTTCTATCTCGATCATTAAATTCGTCCAAATAATTATAGCGAGTGGCGTGCGATCGAGCGCTCGACGAAGCAGTGAATACATAATTGCTAGATATGCTCAAAATTTCTTAAAATTGAGTAAATCGAAAACGACACAAAAGATTACATTCGACGTATGTAATATTGGATAATCTTAGAGCACCAAAGAGGCGCGAAACATGGACCAAAGTATGTACAAGTAAAGCCGAGACTCGGCGTTTGTGAGTCTCACTCTCAAACTCACTGAAGAAGGAACTCCCAACTCGTATCTACTTCTCTCTCTCTCTCTCTCTCTCTCTCTCACCCTCACTCTTAACATATCTTATCCTTGTAGTCCCGGCTTTACCGGGCTGTGTGGAAGATTCGCCTTTGAGATTCGCCATCCCCACCCGTCTCTCGTTCGGAAACTCGGTAAAATTCTAGAGTACACACTTTGTGCGCAACTTCGCCCGTCGCACTTTCCGATCTACACACGAAGAATTCGCTTTCGTTCGTCTTTCGCGCGTTTCTTTACTCTCTGTCCTCGTACACTTTCTAGTCGCTGGGACGCAACGAGCGAGCCAACTTCTCGAATACCCGGGATTGAATTGCGTGCTCGCGCACCGGGGAAATTCGAAATAATCGCGTCAAATGTTATTTGAGATTTATGGAGCAGACTGAAACGGGGGCTTTAACGCTGGATTTTTTTCTCTCCTTTTTCTTTGCTTTCTTTGTTTTCAAAATAACAAGCGACAGTGTGGCAAATCTGGGCAGAAATTTACGTTCGTTCGGGCGCTACAATCGTAATATTGAGCGAGATGATGATAATTACAGGGAGCTGGAAGAAAGTGCAAAAAAGTCCATCGCGCGTTAAAAATGAACGATCGTTCATCACCCACTCTCACTGCTGATAAATTAACGTTAATTGGATTATTAATAAATAAATGCAGGGCCATCGAGGCGAAAAGTGGCTCTACGTTGAATTGGAATAATTAATTAGGGCCAAAGTCAGTGCGCGGATTTGGAATTAAATTCTTTAGGAAATACCTAGTATTCCCTGAAGCGGTGGCTTCTATTTATCGGGAGGACGAACATTTTATCGCTCCTCTGCATTTGTTCAGGCCATTATTCATGAGGAATGCCAATGAGCCGAATTCGTTTTAAAATTGTCAGGAATCGAGCGAGAATCGCCGTATATTACGCATCCTCGCATAATTTTCAAATCCAATTGGTAAAATTCCGCGTTTTTTCTTTGGGGGTGATATCACCGGGGCCACGGCTTGCCCCATCTCCCGACTAATTGCGTCCGATGAAAATACGGGGACAGAGCCCAAGGACCCGACGCGAGAGAGCGAATCGCTATCGGGCTTTATTAAAAAATTTGTCTTAATTTCGCCGTACTTTTTCCGCGCCCCCTTCACTAGTCCTCCCAGAGGACGCCGTCGACGCCAATGAAGAAAGCCTACTCTAACTGGTGAGCATGCGGATGAAATTAATTCTCTGACCCCCCCCCCCCCCAACCCGCCAAATTATGTGCTCTTGTCTACTGTTTTGGTGTCGTCGCCAAAAAGAGAGATAACTTTTGGCCCGCCGATCACGATGGATCCTAGGATCAATTGTTTATAAGATAAAAACATCGAGGCTGAATTTTTTCCTTTTCCAGTCACTCTGTGCATTATCGGTATATAATTTTAGAATATACTATTTAAGCGTTAATAATACCAAAGAGGGGTAATGTTTGTTCCACATTGAGTTGTAAATAATGAATAAAACGTACTTTCGCGTGGACGTTCTTAGGCAATCTATTTTATTGAATTATGGGATGATTTTCGTTAATCAAGGGTGAAAGTGGGGCGTTAAATTTATTGGTATATTTCTAAGTTAACGTACGAGCGAAATAGCTCATGAAAGTCGAATATTTGTCGGATCACGGTAGAGAGAGAGAGAGAGAGAGAGAGAGAGAGAGAGAGAAGTTATTTTATCGATAAATCTTATTATTTCCTTATCCTCGTAAAACTCAATTTTATCTTTCAACCACACACGACAAAAGTACCCCTTTTGTCTATGAGCAAAAAAGAATGAATTTCCATATACTCGAATGCGGGAGAAAGGAAGAAGAAAAGTAAGCAAACGGTCCAGGAATTTTCAAGGAAACGGAAGCTTTTTCCTCATAGCAAACATGCCAATGCGCACACAGTCTTACGAGACGAGAAAAGAAAGAAAGCGATTCTTCCACTGCAAGCGGAGGCGTAGAAAGTCAAAGTTGCAATGCGAGAAGACGTCATAAATTCGGTGCAAAGGCAACTCACACTGGCAATGTATGAAGAGGTATCGGGGTAAAGAAACTAGAAAGAATTGCGCGATATAAGGGGGTTATCGTCGACGCCATGTTGTCCAGAGAAGCAGCAGGACATGAAAGCGCCCATGCGAATGTGTACATCAATACGCGCGAGCTTGCACGCACGCACGCACGCACTGACACATCCACCTACAAAACTGCGCGCTGCGCGTGTGTATATATATATATATATATATATATATATATATATATATATATATATATAGATAGATGTGTACGCATAGGAAGAGAATAGTACAGAGAGAGAGAGAGAGAGAGAGAGAGAGAGAAAGAGAGCGATAAGGTGAGGGAGAGAGGGAGAATCAGTGGGACGCACGCGTTCGCATCGTAGGGGTTACCATGGCGATAGGCGAGAGCAAGAAAGAAAACTTGAGAGAGGACTCGGCCTCTCCGACACTTCCAGCACATGCAAAGAGAGACGAATATAGTGATAGCGGGATGATAATATTGGCAACGAACCTTTTCTATTCTCCCCACCTTATTAGAGTGCGAAAGAGCTAGGAAGACAGAGAAAACTAGCAATAAAGCAGTCCGATCTTTGTCGCGCTCTCTTTACGCCCTGCTTCATCCTCGCTATAAGGCCTACGATAGAAAAAGAGATCAAAGGAGAGATTGTATGTGAGAGAAGAAATGATAAGATACTTTGCAACCTGTAATCTACTGTTGATATTAATAAACAAAATATTTTCGTAAATTTCAGTAAATAATGTCTAGTTGTAATGTAACGTAAATAGTAATAATTCGTTTTCGTTCATTTGGAATCCTCTTTCGGAATGCTTAATACTCTCTTACCATGTAAACAATTTAATTAAAAATAAGTTTAATTATAAGCTATTTACAATGATGCACATTCACGATGGCAAGTAGAATTTTATTTTGACACGCACAAACATTCGATAAGGATAAAAGTCATTGATGCAGCTTTGATACATTGCAATATTTCACTTTACCGTAACGCCATTATAAGCTCTTATCGCTTACATCTCAATTTCCCTTTAGGATTATAGTGAAAGTTTTACATGTAGCGGAGGTTATATTCTAAAATACATAACGCCTGCAGTACAAATAACCCGAGGACATTTCTAATGAAGCGCGGCGATATGAGGTACGAATAATTGAAAGAAACGAATTATTAAAAGTGGAGAAAAAATTTAACTAATGCGACAATAATTATTCAGACACAACTGATATTCAGCAAATCATAGACTTGACGATAAAAGTGCAAAACAAAAAACAAGTACGTTTTAATAAATGATAAAAAAGAATAAAAAAAAAAATGAATATATATATATATATATATATATATATAATTGTATTTAAAATAAAAAAGAAAAAAAAAGATAAGTAAGCAAATTCACGATAAACAAATATCCACTAACAAGCGACAAGGACAAAAAAATATTCGCGTAATCGAATAACAATGAGCACTATGGAAACGGAAACAAATTACTAGAAATTACGATAAAAAAAATTGCTCGGGCTTAAACGATGTAACAATAATAACAGATTCAATGATACGAAAGGCATTTATAGAAGTAAATAAAAAGAAAGTACGGGAGCTGAAAAAAGTCGTGGCGAGAAAATAAAAATATCGAGTCGTAGACAGAAATAGCAGGAGGGTAAGTGGAGTACAGAGGATGCGAAAAGCATTATATACTCTACACATGGAGTGTTGGTAGTCCGAGAAATGTTGATCATACGTCGATAACGATTATCGCGACACGACCTTATCGGGAGGGGCGAGGGGTGGAGCGCTCGGAAGCACTTGGCAATTCCACAGCGCGATCAGCCATTCTCGTCCCTTCACGGTCCTCCCTCCTTCTCCCATGTGCGATTGCGTCAAAAACATCGCGCGGGACATGGCGCGTTGCGCCGCCACCGTTATACACGGCCGTAATTATACTTGCTTATTGCTTCGAGATAGCGGCGGGATACGGCTCGTTTCCTTTTATTGTCGTTGAAATTAAATATTAGATGGGGATCTATAAAAGAATGGTATTTTATTGCTTTTAAGATTATTGCTGCGGACGACGTTTTGTCGGCGAATGAAAATTATCCTCTGTGCTACCGAGGCTTGCCGATGATTTTCAAGTGCTTAATCGCGCCCCGCAACTATCTCCATCCTTCCATTATTCTTTTATTCGAGCGACTCGCTCGATATTTAAGAAATTACTTTGTTTTTAAATTCTTGGGCAAAGCTAAGCCGATGTGTGAGTAGGTAATAATCTATATTGAGAGGGCGATACTCGGTCGGACGAGCGTGCCTTTTGTCAACTACAAACGCTCGGAAAATTTCAAGTGTATTTACTTGAGAAGGAAAGAAGTACGACTTTAAGCTCAGTTTCACCCATTAGACGATGCCTCCTGCCTTTATTTTTCCCTACTCGATACTATTATTTCCTTATATGTAATCGACCTCTTTTTAATAGATACCGGAATAATATTGAAATTTTATTTTATTGGTGCAAGAACTGCACTCCAATGGCCGAGGTAAACAAATTTATATTTATAACACTTAAATTAAATCATCCGCGATATAAATTCAGTAACGTAGTAGAATGAAAAAATTTTACCGGCAATAATTCATCGCCAAAACTTGTTCGCTACTCGAACGCCAACTCATCAATATTTAGCAACCGTTATAAAGTGACCAAAATGGAAATTCAACTTTTTTCCAACTTATGCACGGAATCGTTCGCGCGCAGTAGAACATCTCCACGTGCGGCAAGACGCAAGCGTTTCAGCGTCTCTCTCTCTCTCTCTCTCTCTCTCTCTCTCTGTCTCTCTCTCTCTCTCTCACTTCTGCTTCTTTGTGGTTCTCTGTCCTTTAAAGACAGAAGAAACGCAGCAGTTCCGTTGAAATATTCCCACAGGCACCCCTCACCTCTCCTACTACGCCACCACCGCCAGCACCATCATCACTACCACCACAACCACCACCACTACCACCACCACCACCACCACCACCGCCACCACCACCTTGTTTATAGCATCCGCCAGCCGTCCCAAGACTTTTGCTCCGTTGGTCCTTCAGTCCCAAGCCTATACGTGCGCTCGCGCACCTGAGCGCAGCCTCCCTGTCACGTGTGACCATGACACGTGTCTGTGAGGGTGGCGCTCACTACATTTACCCATGTATACGACCGAGGGTGGTAACAACGCCAGTGACGCGTCCCCGAGGTATCGTTACAATTAGACAGGACTGCCAACTACTCGTACACGGGCTGCTACGCCGGCAGCCTCAACCGCTAAATAACTTACCAGTGCTGACAACCTGACCGCGCTTGTAGCCGTTATCGCGAACCACGTATCCTCCCGCTTTGTCCCCATGCCTAACTAACTTCGGCATCTCCTCTCTATCTATCTACCTCCCTCTATCTCGCTCCTTGGCGCGCTTGCCGATTATCTCTTTACATTTTGCTTTACGAGCTTCGCTACGAAAGATGCGCGATCCACGAACGATTATTGACAAGCGATTTCGCTTTGTACTTCTCGTAATTTACTGAAGTGCCTTATTGAATAGGAGATTGGTCGTGGCGCCGGGGGTGAGAGGGACGGTGGACGGGAAAGGGGTGACGAAGTGAATGGATGAGCATAGGCAGAAAGTTGCCTTGTGAATTATAAGGAGAGTAGTAAATTATATAATCTCATTTTACAACTTTAACGAAGTAACGGACTTTAAGTTGAATCTTCGATCAAAGAAAGCTCAGGGTAGCTAGAGAAAGCGCTGTAAGCCAATCTGATTGCCCACGCTAACGTGGAGCAATTTTTTGCTTTTTGCCATTTGTTCATTGTCAATTAGTGTCGAACATCGGAGACAATGACGTACAATGAATGAAGTATGCGATTTAACGACAACAAACGGTTGCGCAAGGATCTCGACCTTGAGTCCTCGGCACTCCCGAACTCGAGCGTAACGAACGCGGAGCTTCAATGTCAATTCACTACGGTAAAAATACACAGCTGACGATATATTATCGGTGAATAAAAAAGGCCGAGGGCAAAAAACCATGGAAGCCATGGACGCATTCGTCCCGAGCACTCACGCACGCACGCACGCACGCGCACAAGCCTCGTCAAAATCCGTTTCGACGTTACGCGCTTCTTGCGCCCGGCGTCTCGTCGCGCCCTCGATTTCTCCTCTCCTCGTCGCTACGGGAATAAAGTTCCCTCACCAAGTGCGCTTGCGCCGAGTGTTTAGGAGTGGAATGCCGGCACGAGCGAGTCAGTGAGTAAGTGTGCGCGCGCGGAAGAGAGAGAGAGAGAGAGAGAGAGAGAGAG
>NW_011948428.1:6150679-6152150 GCF_000503995.2 Ceratosolen solmsi marchali | reverse complement strand
GAGAGAGAGAGAGAGAGAGAAAGAGAGAGAGAGACAGAGACAGAGAGGGCTGGAACGACGTGGGGCGTCCCTGCGGAATATCGACTCGCCCCACGGGACTCGGCAGTCGATAGTCCCGCGGGACCTCCCTCTTCCCCTCACCATCGCGCCACCACCGTCTCAACTACCCCTCTCAATGTCTCACTCTCTCTCTTTCACTCTCTCTCTCTCTCTCTCTCTCTCTCTCTCTCTCTCTATCTCTCTCGCTATCTTACTCTTTCGCACGAATAGTACGCGCGCTCTCCACGCCGCCGTCGCTGTCGCCGTCCCCGTCGCCGTTGCCGTCGCCTTTCTTTCTGAAAATTCCAAACGAGGCGCTTCCGGCCTGGTCTCGTTCATTGCTCTGCTTTCTTCCATCGCTTTCGTCCTTGCTCTTCTCAACTTTTTTTTTGTTTGTTTACCAAAATATACCTCGTCGTATATTTTGACGCGGCCTTCATGGTCGTCGTGAGGATTATCGAGCAAGAAGCGCAAAAGTGCGGCAACTGACTTTGAGCGCCTTCGACAAGGATTCTCCAACACCAATGCATAGATAATCCGGTTTCGCTGGCGACCCGATTTTGCTCCCATTTCGATTCTCCATCAAAGGAGACTTATTTAGCAGCTCCCTGTTCCTTTATGAAGTAAAAAAAGTCACGAACCGTAATAGTCACGAATTGCCTTGCGAGAAACGTGGTATTGGCTTTATGTGAAAAAGATTTGCAATGCTTATAACCATAACTCCTTCATATAAATTAATTTCTAACTTTATAACGCGCATTATCTCCGCAAGTTTAATTAACATCGACCACATTCAAAATTTCATCAAATAAAGCACAATAAAAGCATCCGCTGTATTCGTCGAGCGATAAAAATCACTTTTACCATAAAAGCTCCCTTTTGGCCGTGTGCGTGAGCGTGTGTGCGCGCATTTACCAGGACTAGGGAAAAGCGCGCAAGTCGCAATCCGAGATGGGGAAGAAAGGAAGTCAGAGAGGGAACGAGGACGAGAGTTTCTCCAAGATTGTATGAAATTATACGTCTTGTATTGCAGTTAGCCGTCCGTGCCTCCGTCTTCGGCCTCCTTTGGCTCCTCCACCCACGTCCCGATCCACGACGCGCCAACGCCATCGCCCTATCTATTCCCTCCCTCCTTCGCCCCTCTATCTACATCCCCCCTGCCATATCCCGATCTCCCTCATTCACCTCCGACAAACCCCTCCCACTCCCACCGCCTGCCCGCGCAATTCGACGAGGGTTGTTGGCTTTATATACACGCCACGGTGTCTGACTTCTCTCTGTATTTCTTAAAATTATTCGGCCGACTTACAAGCCGCGCGGTTACTCTCCTTTCTCCTTCGGTTTTTTCTCCATCACTTTAAATAAGGGACACTCCCTTATAAAAATTAAACAGATTATTTATTGGCATTTCTTCTGGACGTATTGTAGGGAA
>NW_011948428.1:6136761-6150666 GCF_000503995.2 Ceratosolen solmsi marchali | reverse complement strand
TTTTCTAACTACTTTTAAACAAGTTTACGCTCTCTTTTATAAATAGAGACGGCCGAATAAAGTACTTTGTTCGGTAAATATTAAGTCAAAGAGGGAATTTAACACTATTCCGTGGAAATTAAGTGAGGCTTTATTTGTTTTGTAGTTTTACTTTCTTTTGTGCGATCACAGTACGATGTAGCTCGTTAAAATATAAATTAACGAGCCGCCCGTCGTTAATTGGCCGTTAGGTATTAGGAGGAACTGCTTTCTCGATGGAAAGATGGTCCAGTCCGATTGACAAGAAAGTCATTTTAACAAATGGCAGTCGTATATATTCGGAATAGGAAATTTTTATGTGATAACATTTATTAGATAATAGAGGACATTATTATGCAGAAAGTATTTTCAGAAATATAAGAAAATTCTCTGCTGCGCTTTACAACGAGATTTAATTTTCTTTCCCTCCCCCCTATCCCTACCCCCATCAAACCCCTCTCGCTACCTCTTCTTTCGTTCAGTTTTTGATGCTTCTGCTTTTCCTTTTATCTTTCAAAAAACAAAAAAAAAAAAAAACAAAAAAACAGAAAAACAAAACAACAAAAAAAACAAAAAAACAAAACAAATAAAACATAAGTAAATAAATGCATAAATAAATAAGAATAATAAAAAAGAATAAAGAATAAAGAAAAAAAAATCGACATCATTACTTAGAAGTAGAATAATATTGCAGCAAAAAAAACACCTCCAAACCCTCCTAAGAAATATATTTTCCTTATGTACGCAGGATAAATGCTTAAGGTCGCAAAATGACGATGATATAAGTAAAAAGATGAACGAAGGAGCAAGTGTTTCTCTTGCGGGATCTGTGATCTTCCACTGCATACCCTTCATTCTACTCTCTTGCTTTTTTCTCCAGCTCGTATAATCTTTCTTCTGGCTCTTTGCTCCTTTTTGCTCACTCTTGCCGACCACCAGCCGGGGAAAGATATGGATGAGAATAGAGATGGTGGTGATGATGGTGGTGGTGGTGGTGGTGGTGGTGGTGGTGGCGGTGGTGACGGTGGTGGCGGTGGTGGCGGTGGTGGCGGTGGTGGCGGTAGCGGCCGGGAGCATCAAGGGGGTGGGGGGTGGCGGCCGGGAGCATCAAGGGGGTGGTGGGTGGGAAAGGCTGTACCGGCGAGGAAAATGAAAGTGAATCTTGAAAACGTTACATTCAGTACACGCGCCGAGTTGACGCGCGACGTTTTAAATAATTGAAGCTCCTTTAACTTGCCGCAGCCGAATGATACTTCAAGTCTCCTGTGTTACGCGCCGCCGCTCCTAAGCGTGTCGCAAATTTTATTCTCTCTCTCTCTCTCTCTCTCTCACTCTCTCTCACTCACTCTCTTTTATTCCTTTTGTAAAATGTTCATGTTGCTTTTTTCAGATACGATCTATTATATTTAGGTTGAATTTAGAGATAAAGCCGGTATATGTGCTTTCTGTAAAATATTATAAATAACATTTTTCTTCGTTTTCTTTTAATTATTTAATTGAATATATATATATATATATATATATATATATATATACAAAAAACTAATCTTTTTAATGCTCTCTTCGTTGCGATTATCCGTTTGTTCGAACTTTATTTAGCTTACATTTATCGCAATTGAATTTCACTTTTAACGGTAACTCGATCCGCTCAAAGAATCGGGAAACTCCAATAATAACGTATATTTCGTATTTTAACCCATTGCTTTTGATGTAAGGAATGTTTAAATAAATTGGAGAAGAATGTCTATCCACACACGTATCTCAGGTATGTCTATGTCCGGAGAGAATCGCCGAGAGCTTCGGTTGCGATCACATAATTTCTAAATATTTAAAAAAATACTTCATAAAGCTCTCGGCGACAAATCTGTCTCTGGCTAAGTCTTTCACTAAGATAGTGATAACGTCAGAGGCTCTCTCTCTCTCTCTCTCTCTCTTTCTTTATCTATCCTCATCTTGAGTTCTTTGAGAGTAAGACAAAAGAGGACAGATTGAAACTTCCGCTCCTTCGCTATTACCCTAGTCATCGTCGTCATTGTCGTCGTCGTCGTCGTGCAATGTTAGACTGTAGTACTCCTTTCGTCAGGTGTCTCCGCATGCGTATTCGCGCGCCCTCTAGCGTTCAAAGAAATGCTCAAGAGACGCGCGCGCACACACGTGCTCGATCTCCTTAGGGCCGCAGCAACGCAGCTAAGAAAGTATTACTGTTCATTACGCAAGAACACCGGCTTTGAGGATTCACGATTTGCTTTAATTAATTTAGCGTATTTACAACAAAGTCAATTAGTCAATTAGCGATGTTTAAAAGGTTAATATTAGCTCGTAGATAATATTTACGAGAGTATCGCTTATTTTATTCAAAAGGGATAAAGGAAAATAAGAAAATGGTAATAATGATAATAATAATATTACTAACGATTGAACGCTGTAGGTATTAGAAAATATGTTTTGAATTTTTTTTTCCTTTTATATGGAACGTTGCCGAAGTACGGTATACCATCGCAATAATAATAATAACAACAACAATAACAACAACAATAACAACAACAATAACAACAACAACAACAATAATAGTAATAATAATAAATAAATGCGTAAATGTAGCTTGTATAAAGAAGCGAAATTCATAAGATATCTCGATTGTTGTGACTATAATGCTGGGCAAACGTTAGAAAGAACTTTTGCAAGATATTTGATAAAACTCTATTTAAATTCAGCCGAGTGGGGAAAAAAATTCCGTGGCCCAAGTGAAATACCAAGATGAGTAATGGCGGAGTCAAAGTTCTCGGGGTGTCGTATCAATGTCGACTCGACGCATACCCGAGCTTCTCTCAATCCTAAATTTAACTTTAAATTGTTTCGCGATGCTGAAATAGCGAGGACGAATAATCGCATTGCTAGTATAAAGCTCGAGCACGCGGTACTTTGTTTATCTCACACACGTTGGTGAGAACGTCTTGGAAGGTCCTTTGGCCCGCCTCTACAAATTTCCAAGAGATGTGTCTTGCTTTTTGATAATACATTATACGCGCCATATACTTAAACTCACCCTTCATTCTTCCTAGTTCTCACACCCGCAAGTCGACCAAGTTTTGTCCAAGTCGCCTGCCGGTCCAGCCTAGCGCCTCGTTCAGCCTCGACAAAATATTCTCTCCATTCGGGTCAACGAGAGCAAGAGAGTGGAAGCCGAGGAAGCGAGAGGAAGAGTGAGCGAACTGTCTCTGGAGACTTCCATTTTGACTCTAGGGATTAGGCGTGACTCCGCCCCCATTCGTCCAACGACGGCGAAAGTTTTGTCGTTCATGCCCTCGTCTCCGGCTCATTCTTTCGGCCGTCGCTGCACAAGCCTAACATGCCCGTTTGAGTGCGCGAGTGAGCGCCGCGCGTCCATGTACGTTACGTTCGCGCGATCGCGCACGCGCCTCCTTGTATGCGCGATTTCTGCGCGCGCCTAAAGATGGCCAGAGAAGGCCAAAGTCGCACGAGATATTGATGACTTCTTTTTCTCCGTCGAGTGGGATGGTGGTCGTTGGTGGTTGCTTGAAAACTCGTTGAGGGGCGGCTAAGAGAGTGAGAGTGAGTGAGTGACTGAGAGAGAGAGAGAGAGAGAGAAATAGAGAGATAGATAGAGAGATAGATAGATAGATAGATAGATAGAGAGAGAGAGAGAGAGAGAGAGAGAGAGACAGATAAAGGAAAGGATAGCGATAACAAGAAAGCGAAGCCCTTCATCGCATGCTTTCGTACAAACACACACACACACACACACACACACACACACGTGCAAGAGGGTGGAGAGAATGCGTGTATAAAAAGAGAAAAAGGAGGAGCGAAGGAATACTTTTATTCATGTTGACTGCTTGAATTTGTTCGCTTAAAATTATCTGGTACTTTAGCGATAATGTGAATTACAATGACAATCCACTCTGTACCAGCTTGAGATAATCGATCGACGCTCGACAAATTAATGGCCAAACGATGGAATATCATAGGGTAGCGTCCATCGTGACGTTTGCCATAATCCGTGATAATTTCGAAACCATCCAATCCTCCAACCCCCGAATCTTCGAAAATCATCGGTCACAGGGCCGCCCGAGCCAACCGAGGCTTGCCGCAATGCCGAGTTCGCGCTCGAAAATTCAAAGTGCGCCTCGATCTCTTAATGCCCGTAAACAAATCTTACCAGGCGCACTTGCGACTACTCGGACGTCCTCTCGAGTGCGTGCGTACGTACGTAACCGTCCGACCCCTCGCAGCCGCTTACGTGCGCGTCGTCGAGTCGAGCGTGGGGTCGCGGTCCCTGGAGGCGGCAAGCTAAATATATCCACCCCCGTGCCGAGGAGTAGCCCCCGAGGGGGAATGTCAAGACAACATGGCCGACGCCCGTCATACTACTAGCCTCACCCCTTACGAGCCTCTTTTCTCTTGAATGTGTGTGCGAGCGCGCGCGCGCCTGCGTGAGCGCGACTGTACATTGGCCACATTCGACCAGCTCCGCGAGCCTTCGACGACGTCGACTACCTAAGACACTGACAATGAGCACCGGCTCCTTGGTATTTTACGATTTTCTTTGTGAGTCTCTGTATACGGGCTCGTCCGTGGAGGCAAGCGAACGAGGAGCAACGAGGGAGAAGGAATGGGGGCCTTGGCGCGGCGGGGTGAGAGGGGTGAGCAGGGTAATGGGGGAGGGGGGGGGAATAGGGATCGGACTGACTTTTATTCGGACGCTTTTTAAAAAGTTGAAGGAGCGTTTCGGATTATGAATATCAGCGAGCCTAGGACTGGGGACGAATGAAGACGTACGAAATCTTTTATGAACCAATGCCTACGGAACAGTGTACACTTGTAATGTCGAGAGAAGTAGCCGCAGAGTTCGTAGATGCATCCCATAAAGAAGCTTTTCCCCTGTAGAGAAATTCGAGTAGGAAATTGAATTTTCGTCTTTTACTTGAAAGAAAGTGAGGCATAAAGTGTTTTAAGGTCATAGAATAACTGGTTGTATGAATCCAATATATTACGTAGAATATTATGGACAGGAAAAGAGAGACATTTATGATTGGCTGTGTGTTTGAAAATGTCATGGAAATAAAAAATTTAGCTCCTTTCTCGCACTGCACAGGACTACGTATACGTATTGGGAGTCGCGATTTGAAGATCACTCGCTATTTCCTGTCCTCCTCCCCCTCATCATCCCACCGCCAATGAACTCTCGACGAAGTGTATAATTAATTTCGAGCGCGACTCAATTGTCATCAATTGCGAAAGACAAGTGCCTCACGATTTCATCCAACAGTTAAAAATTTAATTCACCTTACATCCTCCAGCTGTTACATAAAACTCGAAAAAGTTAACCCATTTCCCCTTCATCATTGGGATAGCATCTGTCTCACTCTCTACTTTTTCCAAGTGGAGTTCGGTTCTTTTGCACGCGTTCTTCTGTAGCTATCCGTTCCTTGAAATGTGGAGCGCGCCTTTCCCACATTAGGTCGCTTTCTTATATGCCAGTATAGACACAAATACATACGTAAAAGATCATTAAAATAATGTTTGAAAACTCAGGAGTCTTTCACTTACTGCAGGTAGAATAACATTTATATAATGAATTTTAGGTTATAAGCAGTTTATAAGCGAGCGATGATAAACTTTCTTTCAATAATCATAAATACCTTGCGCTGTTTTCCTTCATGTTTTTCTTTCTTTTATTTTTAATATTACAAGATGATAAATTTGTGCATTATCACACGCGGTAGGACCACCACCGGAGGATGAGATTCAAGAGATCGTTTACAGATTATAAAATCTAGGATGAAAAACGATTCTCATATTTCTTCAGAATAATTGAGAATATTTCATATTGTACTTAAATAATCTAGTCGTTTAGTTATTCGTATTGATTAATAGTATAATAGTAGTATTATAATGCAGTATTACAATAATAATATTATAGTTTAATGATAGATCAAGAATATTATAAATGTGAAGGATTTATCATGCGATTGATAATATTTGGCCAGTAGATTTTCTCTTGGCAATTGAATATTCCTTAAAAATCATGTTAACCGATTTTCTCGATATTTATCTTTAATTTAGTTTATCGTTTAAACGATAAGGTTCGAAATGATTTTGCTGCATTGGAGGAAAATTTGAAGGAATAAGCGCAAGTAGAGATACATTCCCCAGCACAAAAGAAATTTCTTTCCCGCGTGACTGAAAGTCGAAAGAGAGAAAAGTGCTAGGGTGAGACGTTTAGTCGAGAAACGAAAAGTGAAACAGATTAAAAGTCGCGAGTGTCTGCCGTAGTACTTTAGACGAGACGGAGACGGCAACAAATGTCGAAGTAAAAAAAGCGAAGTAAAAAATAAAAAAAGCGAGATGAGAGTTAAAAGAGTGAAGTTGGTTTGACGGCCGAAAGAAGACAAAAGAAGGGTGGAAATTAGCTACCTTCGAGATTACTTCGAATTAACAAATTGAAAAAATTCCTTCCCCTTGCCCCGATCCCCTCAACAGTAAATATCTTCATTTTGCTTGCTCTTTATTTTTTTTAGAAAGCAGTATGAGGCTCTAAAAAAAAAATCTTAACTATAATATAAGGGATTACCGTGTTTATTTATACTCGCATAAATGATTCCTATGATAAATTGACTTTTGTTTTGTCGGTATTTTCATATATATATATATATATATATATATATATTTTTTTTAAACGATGTGCAAATCTTTAAAGTCGGTATCTCAACCTAACTGCCGACATTTCAAATTTCAACCGCACATAGGAATCAGTTACGTATAGCATTTCAAGGAGATGTCGCACGATATTATAAATTGATTAAAGAGTCGTCGGATGCTTGAGCGACGAGTGAGGATGAGACCTCAGTGAAATCGATGGGGCTCTCCGAGACATAATTCTGAAAATTCTCGAGAAAACAAAGAAAGTAAGGAAGGGTACTCATAGGAATGACCGTCACGGGCCAAGAACTTATGATTTCGCCGAGCCGAAAAATCGAGAAAGTGGAAAAGACAAGCACGAGGGTGGATGTAAGACGCTCGGTGTAGGTAAAACGTGCCGAGACTCGGGATCTCTGGGACGCCTGGCGTAAAATAACTGCAGCAGCGAATTGTCTGCATAAAACATTCACAAGGGAAAGTGGCGGCGCTCCGCCGCTGGAAGAAAGAGAGGCGACGAAGAGATGAAGCCCCACACTGCGCGTACGTGTGCGCTGGCGAATATACATAAGCCGGGCCGTTATACGAGGAAACGAGGACCGACCTCGATATTCCTGCAAATTTCGCTGCTCCCACAGTCGGGTCTCCCTCCTCCACACCTACTTCCTCTCTTTTGCCCAGACTGACCTTGTGCTGCAAAAGCTAGACCCTCGCACGGGTGCACACACAGGGCAATGGAGCGCGCGCGCGCGCGCGCGCGCATACGTACACGTGGATTTTAGGGAGGAAAATGCCGAGTATCGATCCTATTGTCGCCTTATGGCTGCTTATACGCGTTCACGTACCAGCGCGAGAATTCCTCTCCCTTTTAACCCTTTTCCTTTTTTACCCTCATTTCTGGCAGCTCACTATTTTTACAGCTTTTTCGCGCGTCTTAAAAACCTGGCTTTTTCGCAAATCCCGTGATTAATGGCTCAGTTTACGAAGGTACACGGGCATTTGCCTATACACGATGTAGGAATTTGTAGATATTCATCTAATAATGTACACGGGCATACTTGTTTTTTGCCACTATCGTTTACATTAATTCATAAGAATTAGAAATTCAATGAGTACACTCGTATGCATTATTAAAATAGCTTTATGTTTTATTGATGAGATAATTTATTTTGGTTTTTGTATTTCAGTTACCGGAGGAATGAAGAACGCGAGAAAATAATTTCACTGCTCCTTCGATTCGTCCCTCCCCCAGTCGCCCCCCCCTCCCATTCTTTCCATTCGCTCAGCAGAATAGCAAAAGCATTTAAAGTGTATTCGCGAATGAGGTATGAGAAATCTCGAGGACATCAAGCACATCATCCTCATTAGCGAAATTCGGAATTGCCCGTCAATTTTATAAACGAACTCCATACCCCCATCAATCTGAAAATAAAAACAATAATGATAGGGATGTGCGACGAGAGATGCGAGGGTTACGAGGAGAGCAAAATATTCGAGCCAGAGGAGTGCGGGCCCGAAGTTTAGAAGCATCGAAACGAGGCGCTACGGAGGAAAAAAAAGGGAGAGTAAAGATCGCGAGCGAGGGGAGCTCCAACGGAAAAAATATAGAGAAAAGGCGGGCGCTACACGAATGGCAGAAGAATTGGCGGTGTCTGAGTTGTGGGGCGGCGGTGGAGAGAGTACGAGGGTGATGGCGAGTACTGCGGGGCGGGGTGAGGGTGAGGTTGGGTGGGTGGCGGCGACGAAGAAGCAAAAGGAGTGATACGAGTGAGTGGCCATAAACTCCTCTGTCGTTTGCGTTTTCTATTTAGCCATTACAGTCCGTACGTACCTACGGACCTTTTGCCTCTTCCTCTTTTGCGGTCGCACTCGAGGAATCAGGCGATTCGATTTGGATTTTGTGCGGTCCGTGTCGCTGGATTTTAAGAGACGAATGAGAAATTTTACATTCCCAGCGAACGGCATTTCATATTTACTCCGAGTCTTTCACCTCTTGTCTTTTCAAACTTTTTTTTATCTTATTTTCAATTATCGGGCCTAACATTTCCAAAAAATTCTGATCGTCCCCGTCATTTTTAATGGGTTTGAGTTAGTTCGCAAATATCAGGAATAGTGATTAAAATTTTACAAATCAGTATAAGATTAGATTTCTACTATTAAGAATAAAAGAATTATTATTTAACAAGTTTGAATAACTTATCGAAATCATGTATCTGTAGGTTGATAGAATGTAAACATAACGACTATCCGCTCTATTATTAGTAAGATTATTTTTCAAAACTTTCACGTCGATTGTACCTGTAATTGACAGCTGTGAATATGATAAATTTATGTTAAAAGTTTATTATATAAAACGATGAAACGATGTATTAAGAAAAATGATACATAGGGAGCTTATTAATTATTTTCAAATATTTCTGTAATAAGAAATCTTTATAAAATTTTAATTATTCATATACAATTTGTTTACTTTACATTTTTAATACATACGGGAATACACACCCGCACTCACGCGCGCACACATCGACAACTTATAGATATAACAAATAAGAGTTATGGATTCTTATAAAGCACAGCAACATCTCTCTCTCTCTCTCTCTCTCTCTCTCTCTCTCCCTCTCTCTATTGTTTCTTTTTTTTTATTTTGTCGATTATCTTTTGTTTTCACAGTCATCGTTTCCTATAATCATTTACCGCATCACTTTATCCGTTATTATACGATATTATATTTGATATTAGACAGAGCAATTCGTAAGTACGCGTATCGCGTATGTAAGTAGGTATTTATCATTGGGCCCGTAAAACCTGCCGTAAATAATATTAAATAAATGTAATAGTCCCCGTAAACCTACATATGTTACAGACTAAGCCGTCTGTTTAAGTTGATCGAAAAAAAATGCTTGCGTGGAAAACGACTATTTTTTTCCCCTTCCCTTTTCCCCGTTTTATCGATAAGGCCATAAAGTTATAGTCCCAGAGATGCGGGAGAACATTGAATGTTATTAGTAGAGTAGCAGCGACTGGCGTGTCCAAGGAGAATTCGTCTTTCATCATAAGAGTTTCTTAATTTTCCTATCTATCGGCCGTCCACATCATAATAAGTGTGCGCATTATAAATGTAAATTTTTGAATAGATAAACGGATAGAATGCCGATTGCGATAGCGATGTCGAATGCTTTATAGCGCAGGTATAGTCGTCCTATAGAGCAGTATGAAATAAAAATTTTCCAAATTCCTTCGAGCGAAGGATATTTATAACAAATTTGTGTATTTAATGTTACGATAATAACACATAGCAGTATTAACATATTTTTCATTTATATTATTGTATTGTTTTTATAAAATAATAGATTTAATTCTTAAGACAGTTTGTAGTGCTGGTGGCAAGGTACTATAGCATTAAATAAATGTAAAATTTTGCTAATATAAAGATATAATTAGGACAGGTTTTTACGCAAACTCGATTTATAAAATTAAATGAGATTGTTATAATTTTTCGATTCATTAAAATTATTCGTTTAGATTTATGGTATATTCTATTTAAAGCAAACTTGATAGATGAAAGATGTCTAAGAAAGGCGGTGACATACTTCAATGAAATAGATTTATAGATACGACCGTATAAAGTTTTGTCTACTACTTACAAATAATATCAAGCAGCCGTGTATTTCTTTCATGTGCTCTTGGTACCGAAATCCATATTATAGAATCAATCGCCCAAACAAACTGATCAAAAATACTATATTGGTTAACATTCATAAAATAACTCTAATTATAACTTGATCTAAATATAAAAATGGACAGTTTGATAAATGCGATTTAGAATTTATTATAGAAGGAGAGGAAAATTTTATTTTTCACTTCACATTTATTAGAATTTCACTTGCTTAGTACTATTATTATTATTGTGATTTAAGACATTATATTACCGTTACGTTTCTCATTCGCGACTGTCTCGGAAATAATTCTTGAGAAATAATTGCTTGCAACAATGACGATGATCTCGACTATAATCATTAAAATCCACTCTAAATATTGCTCCGAAAATGTAGTACTTGGAGCATCCTAAGATCGCAACTCCTCTACCTCCCAATCTCTCATTAAACAAACTCTAATAGCAATCATATTTTATTAATATTATCATAGGCAAGCAATTACGATCGAAATTCATGAAAAAGGGGACTCGCGGGATAGGACGGGGTACTAGCACCCCCAAATTTAAAATTCAAAAGAAAATTCATTCTCCAGAAGTGATGTAGTAGTACTAGAGTGCGGTGACATATCCAGTACGCGGAAGGTCCGAGGGAATCAAGACCGTGAAAAAAGTCTTTGGGCAATAAAATTCATCACACACGACATTTTCCTAGTGCCGAGTCATCGATTGTAAAACTTCATGGATCTATTGGATGTGTTGGGGAACGATCGAGGCGCCCAAGTCGCGCTTCCGCCTATACGGACCAGCTCAAACATTCAATTAACTTGGCAAGTTTTACGGTGGCCATAAATACGCTCCGCTCCTGTTTCGTCGGCCGCGCGCGCGCCTGTCCACATCGTCTCTGGGAGGAAGTACGAGCAAGTACCTGCGGCTCTGCCGGCTTGCTCTTTGTATTTTATGCCCGACCACCGTAAATTCTCGATATCCAGCGCGTCGCCCGTAAACGTGTCACGGGGTTAAGGGTGACGGTGCTGGCGTCTTTTTTTTTCTTTTGCACGATGTGTCGAACGTCAAACCCACTCGTTGACACCCCAATAGAGTAATCGCGATTGCCTATTGATCAATTACCCTCCATATCTCACCTACTTACTTACTCTTTCTATCTATCTATCTATCTATCTATAGCTGCTTGTAACACTCTGAGTCAATATGCTGTAATACGATTCATAAAATGTGCGTGTTTATTATATTATGCAAGTACTTATACTTTTTCAAAATTAAAAATTTCGATATGTAATAAGAATGGTGCTTCTAGAATAAATTAATATTATTTTACAAAGTAATTCTCGCGACATTCGCAGAGCGCTAAATAATTGATTAATTAATGTAAGATTTTGAATTCTTTAGGATACAGGTTTCACTCTATATATTTACGTATTGTTATATCTTTTTCTTATCTTTATAATTTTAATTTTCACGTTACGTTATATTTACTGCATGCACATACCCATGCTTATATATACATGTATACGTGTGTGAGCTTGCAAGCGTTTATTTATTCGCATGCATGTATATATGGAGGTATGTGAGAACCTTTAAGATATATTTGTAGATAAATTTAATGAATATGTGTATGCATCGATAGGCAAGGAATCTGTAAAATATGTCGACTGATTTAAATAAACACTTGGAATAGTTTAAAACCATAGACGAATTGTACATTTGCCAACAAATTAATATAGAACTTTGTAAATATTTTACATGCTGACTAAATTATACAATAATTTTTTAATATTATGAAACAGTAATTTATTCATTATGTATTTGCTATTTATCATTCTTCACATAATATTACTTTCATTCTATTACAAGACGAGCCATAATAAATTAAGTTTTCTATTTAATAATTCAATTAATATATAAATCGCAAATTGAAAATATTCACGTTCATACATTAGGTGAAGTTTTATATGTGCAGAAAGGTTTCTCTGATTGGGGGGGGGGGGGAAGCGAAATGTTCAATTTTGCTAAATAGCACATCGCGTGACGAGCAGGAACTTCATTACGAAATATTTACCCCGAAGTTTGTTCTTTTCTTGTTTCTACAGAATTGGCGTAATTTTTAATTCTGGTCGACCATTCTGCGAAAAATCCCGTACATTGCTTTTTTCTTTTTTTCTTTTTTTTTCTTTTCTTTTTTTTTTTTTTTTTGTACTGCTAGAGCTGTACGCATAAATGGCTGAAGGAAGAAATGATAAAAATCAGATTAGGGGACCTGGCATAACGACTGCGAATTCAATTTCATTATAAAAAATAATCTTTACACTGGCGTTCTCTGCATATTGTGATTTTGCGCTAAATACGCGCGCGCGTGTTTAATTTTGTGGGCGTTTCTGTGGCAAGAGAAAGTTTATTTTTTGCAAAGGTAATCGGTGGGGTGAAGAAATTAGATTACTAAAAGTTGCAAACTTTTTAACGAAAGTTAATAAAAGTTCATTGCTAATTTAATATTTCGAAATACTTCCTTAACACTTTTGTATAATATAAGAATGTTGATTGTAGTCTCATAAGCAAATCGGACTCGCGAGTCATGAAGTTTATTAGAATTTTTGAAATTCCTATGTTATCGTTGGAGTGAAGAAAATAAGATTACGGGAAAAAGTGGGATTCACGTCTTTGGATAAAGCATGTAGGTCAAAAAAAAAAAAAAAAAAATAAAAAAAAAAATAAAAAAAAAAAATGGCAGTGAGGCAGTAATAAATGAGAGCCACATTATATGCAATTAATTGGAGTGTCCGAGCTAGATTATTACGAGCCTAGATGGTTGGAGATAAAACGTTGTTAAATCGAGCGAGAATGTATGTTTTACGAGCAAGAAAATGCCATAAGCCCCAATAATTCAATCTACAAATTACTCGCAATTAAGCGGGCTCGCGCACTAATCGTGAAAAAATCCAACGCCGAGATTCGTTTTCCACAATGAGCAAGAAGAAAAAGAAAAGATGTAGCCGAGAGGCCGAATCGCTGGTTTTAATTCGATGCGCGTTTTTGCTAAGCAGCGACGACTCCGCGCCCATACGTACCTACGTACGTACGTCGACGTCGCGCACTCCCGTTTATAAGGACAGAGCGCGGCCATTAACAACTTTGCGACTCGTGAAAAAAGGGAATCAGCCTCACCTCAAAACGCGCGCCGCGATCCGTCTTCGTGACCGCGACTCGATCTTACATGGCGATTGCAAATGCATCCGGCGTATGGTCACGACGAAGCCAAAAACGCCATCCGCGTGCGTCATAAAGAGCCGTGGGTCGAGTGGTGGGTGGACGGGGGGGGGGGGGGGGGGGGGGGGGTACGTGGAGGGGTGGGAGGGATGGAGGAGGAGGAGGAGGAGGAGCACTCGCAATTTTTCTTTCGGCGAGTGCCTGTCTTGCGATCCTTGGGAAAAAACATTTTCGTATACAATGCGATTTTTATTTTCTGCTCCACTTTGGCGCCCAAATTTTACTTTGCTTTACTTTATTCCGCTGGCCTGTAATTAATACCTATGCCTATATGAAAAAATACTTGGAAT
>NW_011948428.1:6131316-6136748 GCF_000503995.2 Ceratosolen solmsi marchali | reverse complement strand
TGAGGGGGAGAGAGAGAGAGAGAGAGAGAGAGAGAGAAGGAGAAAATAAAAACGTCAAAATGACATTTAAAAAATGTGATATTTTCTCGCTCGATTTCCTATTAGTTAATTGAAAAATTGTGAATATTCCGGCTAATTGATATGAATCTAATTTTATTTTCAAATTCGTATTTTTCATCTGTGCGTGCGTGTACAATCGTCATTATTATTTACGCATGAATTATGACAATTTATAATCCATAATTGTTCTTGATCATTTGACATCTTCAAAATGTCTCCTCGTCTCATTGTAATTCTCCAATATAATATAATATTTTACCTTGTTATAATATCCGTTTAATTTCACAAAGAAACAAAAAATAACATCGTTCTCACTATGAACTAAAAATAGTCGTTCGTTTTTTTTTGTTTTTTTTTTTAATAATATTCATAAAAATTGCGTGATCAACACTCGCGGAGCTCTCATTTTGTTGCTGCTGGAATGAGCCAAATGGCAGCATTAACAAGATTAAATTCCTATAAATGAAATAAAACACTCTCATAAATAATGGCTAAAAGAAGCATCGAAAGCAAATTATTTATAGCGAATAATATAACGATTAGTCGTTACGACACAACATTTGGACAGCCGTAAATCCGGTAAAGAAGAAAAAGTTCCTCGCGAGCTCGGTGTTTCGCCTCGACTCGAAGATCTCCGAAGACAAGAAGCGCTGGCAGGCCCGATAATTTCTTAAAAAGTCACTTTTTTTTTTTTCTTTGTCAGCCCCGTCCCATCCGCGACGACGTACACGGGGAGACACGTGGCCGCGTTCGTCGTCGCGCGCGTGTCGCCGGATGCGTAAAACACTTAACGGCTAATTTCCCGGTGGGTGTGCCTATTTACCGCGTGCTCTTGCCTAACTCTGATAAATGCGTTGTCGGCTCTCGGCGGGTCGTCTTTCTTCCCGGTCAAGGAAACGCCAGGCGCTTCACCCTGTGACATACGATCGGAAACACGAGAGAGTGAGAGAGAGAGAGAGAGAGAGAGAGAGTGAGTGAGTGAGAGGGGGTGACGATTTGTTTCTCGACAGTCGAGTGCTTCCTCCTTTAGTGTGAAGTCGCCTTTTTTCCGAGGACCGACATGGATTTTTCATTTTCCTCTTAATAGCTCGAGCTGCCCTGGATATATATCTCCTATTACAACTTTTACTGACAATTAAAAAGGAAACACGATGCGGAAGCTCCACATTTGGAAGTAAGATTCTAAAAAGTGTATTTTAATGTTGGAGCTTAGTTTAGCTCACGGCTAAGTGGCAACTCGCTTACATTTTACTGCTCGGCAAGTTGTTTTTGACTTTTATGATTATTATGCGCATTACATTTGGATCACGGGTGTTTTCCTTAAAAATCAAATAGATTATCCGCGTCAATTAATTTAAGTATGCGATAATAATCTGCGTGTGGCTTCCCTCGTCATCACTTAAATAAATAAGTAATTCGTTTACTCCGTCCCTGTTATGCGGCCCCTTCGACAATACATTATTTATGTTTTAAAAAGGTGCTTTTGCGCTCGGCGAGGGCAAATTAATTGAATTGAATTTGCAAGTCCACATTACGACTCGTTTCTCCGCAAATAAGTACGAAACATTAAATAAAGCGCCGTCGAGGCAACCAACATTATCAAACAACACCGGTATAAATTGCGCGGCAGTGTTGCTCGCCTTCGAGAACGACCATCACCTCGGCGAACAAAACAAAAATTCCTATTTAATATTTCATCGAGTTTGAAAATGTTTAATATTCGGTTAGCCAGAAGATGGCTGAAATGGGAGAAAAACAAGTGTCCGAGAGACAGAGTGTCCATCGAGACAATAAATCGGCTGAAAGGAGACGTGGCTCTCATGGGACGGCTCGGAACAAAACTGAGCGCTCGTGTTGGAGCGCGACAACAAACTTAAACGCGCAATTACAACGCCGGGGTTACCCGAGCGCACGTATACCCAGCGCGACCACTACCTTAAATGCACCATTATCGCGATTATCTGTCTGCATAGCTGCGGCACGCGTTGCCGACTTTTCTCTCCCTCCATCCCTCCCTCCCAACCGCCATCACTCACTCTCTCTCTCTCTCTCTCTCTCTCTCTCTCTCTCTCTATCTATCTATCTATCTCTCTAACACCACACCTCTGTAGCTCAACCGCTACGTCTTTGCTTCCATGCGATGCACATGCACTCGATGTAGGCACTGACAGCGCAGCTTCTTCCCTACTCGAGTGTCATTGATCTGCAATGGACAGACGAACGTATGCTGTGTAAGGGGGGGGGGGAGTAGTGGCGGTAGGAAAAGGATCTTATCTCTCGTCACACGTGTCAATGTGCAAGCGTCAATCGAAGGCTGTAGAGCGTAAACGAGATCGTTACCCAAAACCTTCTCGCCTCGTTACCGTCGGACCGTGATGCCCGGATTCCCACCATCACCTCGTCTATCTCGCGCGATCGCCTTTCTCACTCTCGGAGCTTCAGGACGTTCCCTTTTGGATTTCTGTTGGAATGTCGAGTGGGATTTCTAACTGTCCGATACGAGCGCGAAAGAGACCGTTCATCGATACGTCTCAGCGATGAGCCGATGGTCAGGTACTCCTGGAGGGAGAACTATTTTTCATTTCAATGACATTCTCATACGACGATCGAAATCTTCGTCCATACGAATATAAAGGCATTAATGTTATTATTTGAAATTAAACAATTAATAGTATACATATATATATATATTTTTTTTTTTTTAACATAAACTATTGGACAGATGTGTCTTGGAGAATCGACGAGTTATTTATTGCGGAAATGCGAGTGAGAGAGATGATTGAATTTTAGAATATCATTTTCATCGCACTATTCGTATATCTCGTAATATATATTTCAACAAAGACCTTTCGTACATTTGTTGCTAGAAGCTGTAGTCGTGAAATATTTCAAAACATCGGAATTTTCAAACTATTCCCTTTCGCGTTTCGACGAGTAAAAACTTAAATGTAATGTCAATGATTTATAAACGGGATTTTAATTATTTGGCTATTTATGTTCATAGTTCGCCTAGGCTCTACCGCGCAATTTACCTTTCACGATATTTACCGTCAAAAATATATTTTATGAACCATTCGATAACAGTAGACAATTTAGTAAATTAAAGCAACAATGGCTACACGATTAAATTTATTCAACGATTCTGATTTTTATTACAAAATATTTATCATATTGTAGGAAAAAAATTCCCGACCATTCAATATATTAATATGGTATATCGATGGAGAATTAGACGAGGTAGCAAGTAAGTATCAATCTATTCAATTAGATTTCACCCGCATGTTAAGCTAAACAACATAGTTACGGAAAATAATTAATTACGCTTCCTTAATTAAATGACACTAGAGGTTAATTGAATGCATTCATTCTTAATTGAACGTAAAGAAAAACCGGCCTCTAGGGCGCCTCTTTTTCCCTTCAAAATTCCACGGAGTACGCGAGCCTCCTTCGAATTCACCATTCCTCGAAGTCCAGAATCGATGGATAATTTGTAACGACATTACCTTCGACGCGTTAAATTTTATCGCGCGCTCTCCAACTTTCACTACGGCGATCGTTCAAGAATCGCCAGGCAGAGCGCATTTTTTGTCCCATAACGGACGACCGCCATTGCCGCAGCCGCCGTCAAAAGAGAATCAGAAACACTTGAATATATAGCAGCTTGGGTGGTGGCGGGAGGAGGAGGAAGATGAGGAGGAGGGGGGGGGAGAAGAGGCAAGAAGAACAAAAATCAAAACAAAAAAAAAAAGAAAAAAAAAAGTAAAACAGGCAATCGCGCAACCAGTCGTCCAGATGCCATCTCGGAATCGCCCACCACGAGATAACGGTCGGCGTATCTGGAGTCGCATAATAGAGAGCGAGGCGGAGCAGGAAGAATAAAGGACGCGTGCGCGGCCGCTTAAATGGCTCATAACTAACCGGCCGCGGACCGCGGGCTGATTAAATATCTATCGTTTAATTAAGAATGATTTACCGGGGCAGTCGAGTCTCCGTGCCGCGGCCAATCAATGCAGGAATTATCCTCATTAGGTCGGCAGTGCTCCGTTCGCTCGACTCGCGTTTTCCGCATAAAAGCGCGCGCGCTCCCGTCTTCCTCGCCGGGCGATGGGAGCAGGGTCGCGACAAGGGGGGTGTGGGATGGGAGGGGACGCGGAACATGGGGAAAAGCGATAAGCGTGGGGAGTGGAGGGAGGGGCAGAGAGAGAGAGAGAGAGAGAGAGAGTTTTGCGTAAGCGAGAGAAAACGACGGTGTGCAAGGGAGACGGTTAAATTGCCGAGGACGAGCGCGCTTTTTGCGAAAGCGAGCGCGTCGCCCTGGGAGTGGGGAGACCGGAATACACTGCCCGGAAGTGAGCGAGATCGCGGCGATCGGGATTTTAAATCGGCAACAGGAGGGCTCGGTTCATTCATTGTCGAGCTGCCTCTTAGTTATTCCGAAGGTGTGTTTTAGCGTTTTTGTTAGTCTGAAGAAGTTGATAGTCCAGATGCCGAGTGATCCGCGCGAATATCCATCGGAGACTTTTGATTAGCATGACGTTTGATTAAAGGCCGTACCTCTAACTATTCAAAACGACGCTTCGTTTATCTAGGCTGCGATAATATGATTAAGGGAAACAATTAAGAGAATGCAAGAAGAAGGAGGTAGGAGAGATCGCAACGTTTTTCTAAGGCGTAAATAGGCCTATATAGCTAAGCCCCGCTCGAAAAAAATAAAAATAAATAATAAATAAATGAATAAATAAACAAACATACGAAACTAAAGCATAAACAAAAACAAAAAAATGAAGACGAAAAAAACAGACAAGTCGCCACGTTAAATGCCCTTTTATTTAAGGACAATATCACTGTATTATGCAGTACCGCAGACTCGAAAGTCTCGACGTTTGCGCATTAATCGAGCACCGCGCAGTAGTTTGAATCGGTCGGTTGCCCAAAAAGTGCGCATATTGCCGGCTATTACCTTTTTACGGCGCGTCACCGCCAAGGCAAAACGTCACTTTGAATTAAGGGCATATAAGGTACACCAAGAAAGTAAAGTTAATGCGTTATACAAATCATGAATCGTCGGCGAAAGGCCTTTTTTTGCGGAAAAGCTCGATCGCGCCGTCGCCTATCGCCTCACGGATAAGTGCAAGAAAGACCGCGGCTACCGATGCTTCTCCCCTCTCGACAATGTGGAATGCCATCGCGCGCATTAGCCTTTGATGCGCAAGAACCGCGGCTTATTTATTAGCGTGTAATAAGCAACGAGAGCCGTTGGGAGCTGATAAAGCGAGCAATGGTGCGGTACGCGACGACGCGAGAACGACCGTGGTGGCAGGCGAAGGTGGGGGAAGGGGATGGGGGGAAGTGAGGATGGGGGGGGGGAGGCC
>NW_011948428.1:6126727-6131303 GCF_000503995.2 Ceratosolen solmsi marchali | reverse complement strand
GGGGGGGGGGAGGGGGGGGGGGGGGGGGGGACGCCGTCGATATGTCGAAAGAGCATCGAGCACGGGACTCGGCGTTGCGTCCTCGCGCCTCACAAAAACTGGTAATCCCCGGAATGACCCTCTCCTCCTCATTACATTCCCCTCCCGCCGCGGTGATGGGAGGGGGGAGGGGTGGGGAGGGACAAAAAGAGGAGTCGCCGACGAGTGACAACTTAGCGAGCCGCGGCTCACCTCGGCCGTATCCGGCCACACGCGACCTCCACCACACCTGCTAGAAGATCCCCGCGATCATTTGTCCGCGCCTCGCTTCGCGTCGCAGCCTCCCGGACGCTTTCAGCGTCTCTTTGCCAGTATCCGTTCCCCCTATCCCCGTTCGGCGCTTCCTCGTTTTTGCGGAATCACAGTGATCGAGAGAAGGTTCGAGAGAAGGATCGAGAGTAGTATCGAGGGATGGATCGAGGGATGGATCGAGAGATGGATCGATAGAAGGATCGAGAGAAGTATCGAGACGCCCAACGGCACGCCGGACATTAACGCCCGTAACCGATCGGCCTCCGCTACGTCAGCCAGCGGTCATATGGTAGCGGGGAGCTGCAGACGGACCCGATATGGCTCGACCGCGCCATATGTCGCGCGCACCACGTTTCTCTCCCTGCGTTACGTAGCCGCGGGCCACTTTGGGGCTGCGTTAGGCTGCTGCGCGTTGGCCCGCGCAAACAGCTCTCTTTATGCGTGCGGATCGATTTACATGCGAGGTGGCCGCACCTGCGTCGGTTCTCGGGACGTTGCACGATGTCGAGCGACGGAGAGGTAGAGCGAGCGAATGCGTAGGGAGGAGGGCCCTTACCACCGATCCCGTCCACTCGCTCTTCATCTGCTTTGGCCTCGCTAATCGACGGCTCAGCGAGTGTTTAGCGAATTGGGCTCGTGCCGTTAAACGGCAAGGTGTCGGTCGGCATACTCTCTTGTTTGGTTGGCCAATCGGTTGGCTCACCCATGCTCAAACTCAACATGGCCGATCTCGAACAATGCGCTCATTAGCTAACAGCTAAGATAGATCAACGTAGTTGACTGCTTGGAGAGGGGGGGGGGTGCGTGAGTGCGTGAGTGCGTGAGTGCGTGCGCGGAGTAGTCGGTGATGGGAGAGTAGAAATTGGGCTCCGTGGACGAGTAAGGGAAATGAAATGTGAAATGGACGATTCGATCTTAATATTAATGTTTGGTGTGCGGAGATTCGGCCGCGCGGAATCGCGGAAACGCCTCCCTCCATTCGTTTAACGTGCGAAAAATAAGGATCGGTCGAGTGTTCGCCTGCGATATTCCAGCTGCTGAGTCGCTGATAATTGGCTTCGTGAAAGTCAAAGTTAATCGAGAGGACGAGGCACGCGCCGTGGTCCAGCGCAGATGGGATTTCGGTGAGAAGCTTAGTCGCGCGTAAGTAGTCCGGTAGATGACACGCGCTCATGCGCGAGTGTTAGTCTTGGGTTTCCCAGTGTCCTGTAATTGATAGAGGCGCGTACGTAGACGAAGGCACCGAGCTCGATGAAGCGTACGAAAATAATAAGCCGGACCGGGTATTATTGGCTGTTGTTTGGTGGGCGTTACCGACATCCGACATCGGCTTCGTGGGCACACGACAGTGACAATGGCAAGGGCCGGGAGAGACGAGAGAAAGCGACAAAGCGACAAAGAGATAGATAGATAGATAGAGGTGGAGCGCGAGCGAGAGTGAGATAGAGATAGAGAGAGAGAGAGAGAGAGAGAGAGTTTTTTGTGCGCGCGCGCTTGTGTGTGTGTGTGTGAGAGAGAGAAAGAGACAGAGAGACAAGGGAGAAGAGCCCAACGAATAAAAAAAGAGAATGATAGGATGTATCGTTACTACTCTAATGTCTTGTTTTATGGGCTTCGTATTTTTTATTACATGACTGGATTACAAACCGCATTTTAGTAATTTATTCTTTTCACAAAATGTTATTTTATCGTAATTTGGTAAGCTCGCGCGGATATTAATCAACAACGTTTACATTTATAATTGAATGCATGACAGACAACTATTATAATGTTCGAGTCATTTGAATAAAAGTAGAAGTATCATGAAATAAACAACGAATTTCGATAATTAAAATTTTTTTTATGGAGTAATTAACTTGTATTTTTAGAGAGAGATAGAGAGTGAGAGAGTGAGGGAGGGGGGAGGGAGGGAGAGACTCGTTTCAATCGTTAATTACGTATTGCGTTGTTGGTGTATATTAGTAAGAAGACTTTTCGGATAAATTATTAATATATAAAATTTATGCATGGATATATGGGCATTCATTACTTATTCCCTTAATTAAGAATATTTCACTTTCTTATTTCGCGTTTTATAATTTTCTTTCTATATAATAATCCATGATTTAGCTTGAGTCGATTTTATATTAACGAGAATGCACCTATTACCAACCGTTTGTCAGCTTTGAAATTGAAACATTCACATTTGTCAATTTATTATGATTCAAGGTAAAAGAGTCTTCCCGTACTTTTTCCATACAAAGTCAGTGTAAAAAATGTAAAAGAAAGAAAAAAATATAAAAACAAACTAAAAATAAAAAACTAAAGAGCTGAAAATCTGGTAAATTTTAAATAAAGAAGAAAGTCAGGGAGAGTCCTGAAAGGACGGGAGAAGTGGCAGTGGAAGCAAGAGAGTGAAGGAATATACAAAAATGTCTCGATGGTGAAGGCGAGACAGACATATTAGAAAGAAGAGTAAGAGAGAAAAAAAAGTAGAGCGACGTTGTGGACAAAAGAGACGTTGAGACATCGAAGGAAGTGCGAGAGGGAGAGAGGGGTGTTGGCAGTGACGCAATGTATGCACCCTCGTGTGTGCAACCAACGCGCGCTCGCTCGTTCTCAGATATCTCTATCTCCCTCCCACTCTATCTCAGGGGTCTTCAGGGTGTGTCGGACGTCTATATTCTCGCGTGCGACTATCCGCATCTCCGTTCGATATATGTTTGCCTACGGAGGCATGTATGCATGCATGCACGTACGTACGTACATACGTATGCACGTATGCATGTATGTATGTATAGAGGATAGTAGAACGACCCGTGGTGAAATTATCACTCGCAGACGCTCGTACCGCTGTTAGGAATACGGGAAATTCCATGGATATTGTTAGTGCATGTCGCGTTGACTATAGCCGGGACTGCCTTTTGTTAAATCTAATATTCATGGCGTCGATGTATGGATCGCGTTACTCCACGAAATCGCTCTTCCCTTTTTCGTCGTTATTATTTGAAATTACGATTATTAAATATATTGTTGCAGGACAATGCCTTACCTGGGTATGCGTTTTAATCTAACGATGGAAGCTTAATGGATGCCATTGAAATAGAATACGTACCTGTAACAATAAACAGAATAATACATTTTTATTTTGAGTTGGTTATTAATGAAGAGAAGTGTACGGTTAACGTGAGTAGAAAATGCTCATGAAATTCTCCTCGTATAAGTCGAATATTCATCTTATAATTCATTATACGAATCATTACGAATAATTGTAAAGAGATCACGATAATTGACGATAAATTTGACTTTATTTTTATCGCAGCAATTGTGGAATCGTAATTCTCAAAGTAATAAACATTTGTGCATTAGAGGTTACATTGTATATGTGATTTTGCTTTAGCAACAACTTCCGAGCAAATGTAGTATTATTGTAAGGATCGTTACTCCCTTATCTTCTTCCCCTCCCTAACCCCTCGCCAACTATCATAAAAAATCAATAACTTACAACATTTGACTTTTAATTATACAAATGACAGTTGGATTATCGATAAAAATGGATTCCTTTAGTTTGGCGCTTTGCCAAACAAACGCACCCAATCCATAATAAAAATAAATCCACTTATATATGATTTTAATGAAAAGTATCCAAATAATACGTAGTTATATTATTAAAGATCAGAAGTTTTAGTCGTTAATGTAAATATTTCCGTAATGTCGCGAAAGCAACATATTGGCAAATTCCATTTGCAGAAACGTCGCCTTAAATGAATAGGCGATAGTGTTGCAATACGCGACTTTAAATTATGCAAAACTGCCGTCACATTACCAATAAAAGTGGACTCTGTCGATGGAGAATTCGGTGCTCAATGCAAACAAGCCGAATTCGTTGTAAAAATAAAGTGACGTGGGCGGGCGTATCGGTGTCGCGTCGGTAAAATCGCGCTGATAATCGAGTTTCGGGATCGGCGGGCGAGCCGTCCTTGCACTTGGTCGGCCGCTTGGAAATCTTTCGCGAGGGCGTCGGCGGTGGTCGTTGATTGGATTAGGCCGGATTAGCCAATCGAAAACTAGAATTGGACGGGAGGGTGACATTCGACGCCGGAGCTGCGGGTCTGTATTAGATTAGCGACCCTCGTGTCGGGCCCGACGATAGCGAATGAGTCGAGTGAGTCGAATGAGCCGGCGGCGGTAGCGGCCCGACGACGTTCGGCAACCGGTTTTCGAAGCTGCGAAACCGCGCGCGCTCTCACTCTTTTTCTCTCTTTCTTTATTTCGTTTTTTTTTTTTTTTTTTTTTTTTTTTTTTT